>NW_026973566.1:4762500-4992849 GCF_963855985.1 Ostrinia nubilalis | reverse complement strand
AACAGCCACCTCTGCCCCAAGGGGCTCAGAAGCCGAGGCCACCAGCTCTGGCACCAAACCCGCCTGCTGCCTCGCAGCGGCCCCCCCTGGAGCATACCAAGAATGCTGCAGATGCGGTACCTCCTACGGTCACCGCCAGCAGCACCTCACGGCCCTCTGGAGGCCCCCCGCCCAGCTGGCGGGCACCCACGCACCTGCGCCCGACACGAGCGCAAGACCCCAGGACGCAAGCGCGCCCGTATGCGCCGTCTCCCTTCCCAACTGCGGCCCAACAATGGCCGTCAGCGCCGCCTTCGCAGGCCTCAGGTGCGGAGCACCCAAACTCCCTTGCCCCCCTCCTACACATGATGATCCAGAACCAGAGGGTCATAATGTCCCTCCTAGCAACCCTGGTGAACGGAGGAGACGTGAGGGGGGCAACGATCCAAGGGATGGAGGCCCCGTACCAACCACACCATCCATGCCACTAGACGGCCTACGTGTCCTGTACTGGAACCCGGGGGGCATCAGAAACAGGACACAGGAGCTCCGTCTTCTCGCCCAGTCGCAGGACCTGCACGTAATCCTCCTGGGCGAGACCATCCTAACCCCAGCGTACTCACTCAAGGTCCCGAACTACTTCGTGTACCGCCGCGACGAGATCTCGGACCAGGGTCGACCCTACCGAGGAGTCGCAGCACTCGTCCGGCGCGACATCGTGCACGAGGAGCTCGAGCTCCTATCCTACTCCTCCACCAGAACAATAGGAGTAGCGATACACGCGGGAGGCGAGGAGCTGCGCCTGTATGCAGCATACCGCCCCCCCAAATCACAAGTAGTGGAGAGCGACTTCCTCTCCGCACTCTCCGGCACAACACCCACCATCCTGGTCGGCGATCTCAACGCCAAACACCCCGTATGGGGATCGCTCATGACGACCCCTGCGGGCGTTCGACTGCTGGAGATATGCGAGAGGGGAAACATAACCACCCACGGACCACAGGCCCCCACCAACATACCCTCCGACGAGGCCCGGAAAGCCGATGTGCTGGACATAGCCTTGTCCCACAACGTGCCCTGGCCAATAGAAGTCGAGGCGCTATATGACCTGGACACGCAGCAACTGCCGATCCTCGTCACGCTGGCGCCCCGCCCGGACGCCATAAACCCCCGCAAACCACCCGCCAAGGTCAACTGGGCGACCTTTAAGGCGGAACTGGCCAACCTGGCTCTCGAGGGCCGCCTCTCTAACGCTGAGGAAGTGGAGGCAGCGGTCGAGCACTTCACCTCGCGCGTGCTGGCAGCCAAAGAAGCGGCAACCACCGTCTGCACGAGGGCCAGCAACCGGCGGGACGACCTCCCCGCCAACATCACCAAGGACCTGCGCAAGAAACGCAACCTTAGACGCCTGTGGGCAACAACTCGCTGCCCCAGAAGCAAGGCGGAACTCAACCGCCTCACATTCGAGGTGTCTGCAGCGATGAAGGAATGGCGCGGTGCTAGCTGGGAGAAGCACATAGACCGTGTAACAGATAGCACCGCTGACCTCTTCAAGCTGAACAGACAGCTCTCCAGGCCGCCCACATCAACCTGCCCGCTGGTGGACGCCACCGGCGCCCGCCACTACGCGGCGGCAGACCGCGCCCGCCTACTGGCGGACCACCTGGAGGTGCAGTTCACCCCGCACCCCGCCGCCACCGACGCGGACACGACCGCCCACCACGACCACGTGCGGTGCTGCGTCGAGGAGATGCTGTCCTCTCCCCCGCCTCCGCTCAGCGGGGACGACTTCATCTCCCCCGCTGAGCTCCGCAAGTCTGCGCTGAGGCTGAACAAGCGCAAGGCTCCCGGCCCAGACAACATCTCCTCCGCGGCCATCGCCAACCTGCCTGGGAGAGCAATGGTGACGCTGACGCGCATCTTCAACGGCATCCTGCGCACCAGCCACTTTCCCAGTGCGTGGAAAACCGGCAGCGTCATCACGCTGCCCAAACCTGGCAAAGACCGCCGAAGCCCGGCCAGCTACAGGCCAATAACGTTGCTGTCCCACCTTGCGAAGCTCTTCGAACGCCTGCTGCTGCGCCGAGTCCGCCCGCTCGTCCCGTTGAGAGACGAGCAATTCGGATTCCGCAGCGGCCACTCCACCACACTGCAGCTGGTAAGGGTGTTGCACATGCTGGCCGACGAGAAGAACCAGGGCCACCGCTCCGTCGGGGTGTTCCTCGACGTCGAGAAGGCCTTCGACCGGGTCTGGCATGTCGGCCTGCTGTACAAGCTCAAGCCGCTGCTCCCTTCTGCGCTGGTGCACCTGATCGCCTCGTTCCTCCGCGACCGCACGTTCACCGTGGTCGTGGAGGGAGAGGCCTCCCAGCCGCGCAGCATCAGGGCAGGCGTTCCACAAGGCAGCTGTCTGTCGCCGACGCTATACGCCACTTACACAAACGACATCCCCACCCTCCGCGACCATCTTCGAGAGGGAGAACGGGATGTGGCGTTAGCGTTGTTTGCCGACGACAGCGCCTTCATTTCATCATCGCGCAGCGTGAACGTGGCGGCTGCGAGGATGCAGCGCCTTCTCAACCTGCTGCCCTCCTGGCTAGACCGCTTTCGAATCGCGGTCAATGTGGGCAAGACCGCCGCCATAGCGTTCGGGGCGGGGAAACCACCGCCACACCTCACGCTACGTGACCAGGGCATCGCTTGGGAGACCACAGTGACCTACCTCGGGTGCCGCATCGACCGCTCGCTGCGCATGGGGCCACAGGTGACCCATGTGGTTCGCCAGGCCCAAATCGCGCGAGCCATCCTGCGCCCGGTGCTCAGCTCGCGGCTCCCCTTGAGGACCAAACTGATGGTCTACAAGACGTATGTCCGGTCGCGCCTCACCTACGCGGCCCCAGCGTGGTACCCCCTCATCTCCCGAACCAACAAGGAGAAGATCCAGGCGCAGCAGAACGTGTCCCTCCGCGTCATCACCGGGGCGGGGCGATACGTCCGCAATGACGTCATTGCCCGGGACATCAACGTGGAGACAGTGGAGGAATTCATCACGCGCCTGGCGCGGGTCATGTATGACCGCGCGGACAACGGCCCCCACTGCCATCTCCACAACATCGCGCCTACACCAGCCCGCCCCCCGGGCAACCGCCCCCTCCCCCGGGACCTCCTGCTGCCAGAAGCAGAGGACGCCGACACCACCCAGCCTGCGGCGCCTGCGAGACCCGTCTCCGCACCAGCCGCCACTGCACCAGCAGTCACAGCACCAGCTGTCACAGCTCCGAAGCCCCGCTTCAAAATAGTGTCGGCCCACTAATGAAAAAAACCAAACCAACAACAGAACATTATGTGACTGCCTGAAAGCTCCCTGGCATCCAGGAACCGCCCGCTCGCTGGTCGTTCACTGGGCCTCGACCAACGTCGACTCACCCGGTGGGCTGGTACCGCGCCGAGGGCGGGACAGTGGTGCCAGGTAGAAGCCCAGGCAGTCCGTCGCCAAAGCGACGCCAAAACCACCGACTGGCAGTAGCCAGTCGAGATGCAGCACGGGCCATGAGCACAAGCTCGACGCCCGAACCGGCCAAGAAGGTCGAAGACCTGTGATCGATGATCGGGCTGTGATGACTCATGCAGCTGCGCATTTTTGTTTTTAATAAACTGCGCGACGAACGGCGAACAGTTTGCTCCAAAGATTAGTGACGTCATTGAATACGTCTTTATCTCACCTGTAGATTCATCCCTCCATAAGGCGACAAACGGATGCTGTTTATACGGATTTTTGCAAGGCCTTCGATAAGGTGGACCATGCTATATTGCTGAAAAAAATTGCGTATAACGGAATACGCGGAAACCTTTGGCGCTGGTTTTCCTCCTATGTTTCTAACCGGTCACAGAGGGTAGTAGTGAATGGGTACACTTCTGCAGAGGAAATAATTGTAACTTCCGGAGTGCCACAGGGGTCTATTTTAGGCCCACTATTATTTATTCTGTTCATAAATGATATAGACAACTGCTTCAGGAACACCAAATTTCTCTTATATGCAGATGACCTTAAAATATTTAGAAATATTGAGAACGTACATGACTGTATTGCGTTTCAAGAGGATCTGGATCGTTTTTCCAAGTATTGTGTTGATAATAAACTACAACTGAGCATATCCAAATGTAAAATGATTACATTTACAAAAAAAGTTAAAGTTATTAATTTTAATTATGAACTTATTGGGACGAAACTACACAAGGTTGAAACCATCAAAGATTTGGGTATCATTCTTGACTCAAAATTACACTTAGACACACATATTAATTCTATCATAAATAAAGCTTATCAATTATTTGGATTTGTTATGCGTACTTGCAAGGATTTTAGAAAGGCATCAACATACATTACTCTGTACATGACTCTTTTCAGATCACAACTTGAATACGCTTCAGTAGTTTGGAACCCCTATTTTCAGAAATATAATAATCAACTTAAAATGGTTCAAAAGAAGTTTATTCGCTCAGTTAATTATAAGTGTTCTCGTGTTAAATGTTCTTATACTAGCCTTCTTGAGAGGTACTCACTTTTACCACTACTATCTAGAAGATTATTGTTGGATCAAACTGTTCTGTACAAAGTCCTCGGCGGTCTGTTTGATTGTACACAGTTAACTGACCACATATTCTACCAGTTGCCCGGTCGCTCCCTACGTCTCCGCAACACTCGTACACATGGTGTTTTTGCACCCGGAATTTGTAAGACTATAGCGGGCCAACGCGCACCACTACGGCGTATCATGCATTCGTATAATAACCCTTAAATGGTTTCTGTCCGTTATAAAGGACATGTCAAACAATTGCCTACAGAATCTAAATTAAAGCAATTTATCGACTTTCAAGGGATATTTTATAAAAAGCATGATATTTGATGTGAAACACGGGGCAGTAGTTCCATAAAAAACCGCGAATTTTAAAAATTAAGACAGTTGAATAACTGCAACAGCAAGGTCAAGTTTTCGCTGTTGATAAATATGGCAACACTGTGGGTATTACACTTGTTCTTGTGCTTTATTGACTGATTTTAGAATATTAACGAATAAAACTGACGATTATTGCCAAAACTGTAAAAAAATATCGATTTTTTTTCATTCATTTCAAGGTTACAAATGTTATGTCACTTAAAACGGACAACGCCATGTATCAGTAATAAATACTCATGTTGATTTTTAGACATTTTTACCCCATTTCCCCCTTTTAGGGGTTGAATTCTGAAATAACCTGAAACACGTGTTTATTAATTTATCCATAGGAGTACTCCTGTGAAGTTTCGAATTAAATAGTGCAACTAATTTTGTTTCGCCCTACAAACTTTTGACCCCCATTTCACCCCCTTAGGGGGTAATTTTGGAAAAATCCTTTCTGATAACACCCTTAGACCCTAATAAGGAACCAACATGCCAAAATTTGTGTCTTTATACCCACCGGTTTGGGTTTTATGTTGATATATCGCACGTTCATAATCAAACCGTCACTATACGAAATTGGGAGAAATTGAGTTAACAATGCCATCTATCAGAGCTCCTCAAAAAGTGCATGCTGTAAAAATCCCACACTTAAAACTCAAATAGTTCGGCAGATGTCACTAGTGTCATTATGTAGTTTGGTGGGGATGGCGGCATTTGTTGTGAGTAACAGTGACACGTTTTTAGTAATGACGGGAACGCCGTGATAGTTATGTGAGCTCTGTGTAGAAAACTGACATTTTTAGCATAAAAACGCTTTTGCTCCAAACCATAAGGTAAGTCACACTTAAATTATTACGAAAAATGCCTTTAAACAAAAAGTGACAATTTTCTTTTACGTTTTTATAAATATTATAACATTTCTTCGTAGAATATTGTGTTTATCCAAATAATGACACTTTTCTGTAATTCCCAAATTCAATTTTGTTCAATGTTTCAATTAACAACGTATCTAAATTCAAAATGACAGTGTTTCTATTAATTTCGTATTTAATTTAAATAATTTTGTTCACGAGAAATATTTCTAAACACACAATGTCACTTTACCTATAATTTGCCTATCTAAAAAGCAAAATTGTTTAAATGAATGATACCTTTATTATTGAATGTGAAATGAATAATACCTTATAATATCAATTTTACTTAAATTGCGCGTGAATGAAATAATAATATTTGTACTATTATTAATGATTATAAACGTAACCTTACGTAATTTTTAGAACAAGGAAATAATAAAAAATGTTTTCAGTATTAGCGGTTGTTTTGAAAATTAAGTTTTAGATTATTATTATTTGTTAAAGGTTTATTACTAACTATTGTTTATTAATAGTAATTTTATTGGAATAGTAGATAGTAGTTATAATTTTATTTTTATTTTTTTACAGCCATCGAAAATGCCACGAGTCAATCCAAGAACTACTAAAATTAAAGAAATTATCAAGAAAATTAATTTGGAAAGCTTTCACCAGCTTACAGATAAGACAATAATCCGATCAGGCTCACCAACACCAATGGAAGAAGCTGAAAATGAAGAGGTAAATCGAGTTATTGTAGACCAAACTGAATATGCAGCTGCAGGTCAGTCAAGTACGAAGTATCCTAGCTTTGAAACTAGAGGACGTGTGCGAAACAGAAAATCTTCTTCTGATTCAAGTAGTAGCAACCAATCCGTTCGAGATTTTTCCCCTGCGTCTGATAATGATCCAGAATTCAAACCTAGTCCACATGAAAAATCAACATCATCATCGTCAAGTTCATCGAGGTCATCAAGTTCTTCAGGATCGTCAAGCTCTTCGGGATCTTCAAGTTCATCTTCGGATACGGATTCCAATTCCGACACACCAGCTCCTAATTATGCTTCCCCATTAAAACAGAAACGAATTTCTTTAAATGAATCACCAACTGATCTGTTTATTAATCAATCAAATAGACCTGTGTGTGCTTTAGAGCAAATAGCATTTGACTACAATAATGATTCGTCTTCTTCCTCTAATAGTGATCAATTTCTAGATACTCATTCTTCATTGATAAAAGATAAATCAAGCTATGAAGACAGAATGAATACATCAGTTGGAAACCAAAACGAAGCAATCAATGAAGACATGAGTCCTAGTTTCAGTCTGGAACATTTGTCACCATCATTGCTAGGAAATGAAAATTTAAACCAAGCATTCAATGAAACCAATCAAGGGGCTTATGTACCTATATATAATCCACAGTCGCTTAAAAGTATGGCGTTAACAGTACTTAATTTTATAACACAAAATAACAACATTACACCTGAAATAATGTGCACAGAAAATAGCTCTAATGTCCAAACACGAAAACGAAAACGTGGAAATAAAAAAGCTGTAGCAAAATTATTACGAAATATGGGATTACAGTACACATCGTCATCTTCTAAGCAAAAAGTTTACCCTGAAAGAAAAATGGGGCCCCCTTGTAGCACTAATTGCCGTCTAAAGTGTTCAATTGACATCTCTGAGGAAAATCGTTGCGCTGCTTTTAAAAACTATTGGGATCTGGGATCCTTAACGAAACAAAGAGATTTTATTTCAAAACACATAACAGAAATTAAGCCCAAGTACCAATATAAAAAACTCTGTAACAATAGAAAACCTAAACATGCATTTTATTTGACAATAAATAATGAAAAACAGAAAGTATGTAAAACATTTTTTAAAAACACTCTGGGTATAAACGATCGACCAATACGAACTGTTATTGAAAAACTTAATAAATGTGGCACTGTTGAACCAGAACGTCGAGGTAAACATGACAATCATGGGACAAAAATTCCAGCTGAGCTATTGGCTTCAGTAAAGGCACATATAGATAGCATACCTCGTATCGAAAGCCATTACTTAAGAAAACAGACGACTAGAGAGTTTATAGAGGGTGGTAAAACACTGACTGATTTATACAGAGATTACAGAAGAGACTGCCAAAACAATAGACTTGATTTCGTGAAGATTAATATATATCGTAAGGTTTTCAAAGAAGATTACAACATAAGTTTTTTTACGCCAAAAAAGGACCAATGTTGCGATTGTGTAGCTTACGAAAATGCGAGTCCTGATGATAAAGAAAAGTTGGAAGAAAAATATAGATTGCATTTAAAGGAAAAAGACCTAAGCCGAGAGGAAAAATTACGTGACAAAGAAATGATTGACAAAAACAATATAGTAGCATGCTACGATCTACAAGCTTTGCTACAAGTTCCTAAAGGAGATGTTTCTTCTTTCTACTACAAGTCCAGGCTAAATTGTTTGAATTTTACGATTTGCGAACTTAAAGCCGATTCTACAAAATGCTACTTTTGGACAGAAGTGGAAGGACAAAAAGGAGCTAACGAAATAGGTTCTTGTGTACTAAAATTTTTACAAGAGAAATCTGAATTATCATCTGGTAAACTTAATATTACCTTTTACTCTGATAATTGTTGTGGGCAACAAAAAAATCAATTCGTATTCTCCATGTATATCTATGCTGTCAAAAATCTGCCAAATATTGAGACAATAACACACAAGTTTTTAATAAAAGGCCACACGCAGAATGAGGGAGATTCGGTACACTCTACGATTGAGAGACAAATTAAGAAAAGGCTTAGATCAGGACCTATTTACGTGCCAGACCAATATATAAATGCTATTAGAGATGCGAAAAAAAAAGGGAATAAATATCATGTGGTGGAGATGTCACACAGTGAATTTTACAACATAAAAAATCTACAACAATTTAAATTGACAAAAAATACACAAGGAGAGACTGTCAAAGTAGGAGAAATAAAAATTTTGAAAATTAAAAAGACTGATTCTAGCGTGGAAGTTTTTTACAAAACATCTTATGCAGAAGAGTTTAAAGAAATAAAATTACTACAGACTCGTCGAGCACCACGATCTCAATTGGTCCCCCTGTATAACTCTAGGTTACCATTAGCTGCAAATAAAAAAAAAGATCTCGAAGATCTTATAAAAAAGAACGCCATTTTACCTTACTATGTGTCCTCTTACTACAGTCACATTTTATAATCGTTTTTGCGTACAAGATTTTTGAGTTTAAAGTTTATATTTAGAAGTGTCATATTTTTGTTTTGTAAAAGTTTATTTTTGTTATGTTTAAAGGCTGCCTAAACAAGGGACAACAAGTGCCGTGTGGGGACGGCCGTAAAAGAATACTTTTCTCCACCGCCAACAGGAGGCGTGTCGTAAGAGGCGACAAACTCCTGTAGCACCGGACGGGCAGCAGCGTCTGTGTGCGAAACCAACCAAAAAAAAAAACTGCGATCGCCAACCCGCCTGCCAAGCGTGGCGATTAGGGCAAAACCCTCCAAATGGTGGCAAAAACAAAAAAACGGCCCCTAGTCCCCGGCGGCCCCACTATCCCGGACCACGGTAGCGGTCACGGTAACGGTGGGGCAAGGGGTGCGAAGAATCCCCGGGGGATGCCAGGCTACCAACACCGACGACCTCTGGCCCTGGCAACCTATAACGCTCGCACACTGCGTACAGACGTGAAGCTAATGGAACTCGAGGAAGAGTTGAGCAGGTTACGGTGGGATATCGTAGGATTATGTGAAGTCCGAAGAGAGGGGGAGGACACCATAATTCTTAAATCCGGAAACCTGCTCTATTTCCGGGAGGGCGACCAGCAGTCCCAGGGTGGTGTCGGGTTTATCGTCCACAAGTCCCTTGTCAACAACGTGGTCCAGATCGAGAGTGTTTCGGCGAGGGTAGTGTACCTGATACTCAGAATCACCAAACGGTATTCGCTGAAGGTCATACAGGTATACGCACCGACCACGGAACACCCCGACGACGAAGTGGAGACCATGTATGAGGATATTTCCAGAGCCATACATGGCTCCCGGTCCCATTTTACCGTTGTGATGGGGGACTTCAACGCGAAGCTAGGTAAACGAAGCGATAATGAGCCGAAAGTGGGGCAATTTGGGTACGGAGAGAGGAACGCACGTGGCCAACTGCTGGCTGGCTTTATGGAGAAGGAGGGCCTCTTTATGATGAACTCCTTCTTCAGAAAGCCAAAACAGCGAAAGTGGACATGGCTGCATCCCAATGGCGCTACAAAAAATGAGATAGACTTCATCTTGTCGACGAAGAAGCATATATTCAATGATGTCTCTGTGATCAATTCGGTCAAAACAGGAAGCGATCACCGAATGGTAAGAGGAACATTGAATATCAGACCCAAGCTCGAGAGATGTCGACTGATGAAGTCTACGCTCCGCCCAGCGCCCATCCAACTCCAAAACCCCGAAAGCTTTCAGCTCGAGTTGCAAAATCGTTTCGAATGCCTAGGAGACTGCGAAAATGTGGACAAATACAATGACAGGTTCGTGGAAATTGTCCAAACGACTGGGTCTAAGTTCTTTAAAAACCGTCGTTCAAAAGGAACCAATAAGATCTCTGACCTCACCAATCAACTCATGGAAGAGAGACGGAACTTGGTTCTGCAGTCCTCTGAAGATGCTGCTCAGTATCGGCGCCTTAACAGACGGATCTCCAAGTCTTTGACTCACGACCTACGCCAATTTAATACAGACCGTATTAAAGAGGCGATTGAGCGAAACAAGGGCTCTAAAGTGTTCGCAAGAGATCTGTCTGTTGGCCAAAGTCAACTGACCAAGCTGAAGACAGAGGATGGCAGAGCCATTTCGTCGGGGCCGGAGATATTGGAAGAGGTCGAGAAGTTCTACGGACAATTATACACGAGTGTACGTGCACCTGTCACAAATCTAGCCGAAGACCCAAGAGCTAGACTGACCCGTCACTATACCGAAGATATCCCGGACGTCAGTCTGTACGAGATTAGAATGGCTCTCAAACAGCTGAAGAACAACAAGGCACCGGGTGATGATGGAATCACGGCTGAGCTTTTGAAGGCAGGCGGAACGCCGGTACTGAGGGCTCTTCAGAAGCTGTTCAATTCCGTCATCCTCGAAGGAAAAACGCCTACGACATGGCACAGAAGCGTGGTGGTACTCTTCTTCAAAAAAGGTGACAAAACCTTATTAAAGAATTATAGACCCATCTCGCTTCTGAGCCATGTCTACAAGCTGTTTTCAAGAGTCATTACGAATCGTCTCGCTCGCAGGCTCGACGACTTCCAGCCTCCCGAACAAGCCGGTTTCCGAAAAGGCTTTAGTACCATAGACCACATACATACGTTAAGGCAGATTATACAGAAGACCGAGGAGTATAATCAACCACTTTGCCTGGCGTTTGTGGATTATGAGAAAGCCTTCGATTCGGTCGAGACCTGGGCAGTGCTACAGTCTCTCCAAAGGTGCCAAATTGACTATCGATATATCGAAGTGTTGAGGGGTTTGTACAAAAACGCCACAATGTCGGTCCGCCTCCAGGATCGGGATTCGAAACCTATCCAGTTGCAGCGAGGGGTAAGACAGGGAGACGTTATATCTCCAAAACTGTTTACCACCGCCCTGGAAGATGTCTTCAAGCTTCTGGACTGGAACGGATTTGGCATAAATATCAACGGCGAGTACATCACCCACCTTCGATTCGCGGACGATATCGTAGTCATGGCTGAGACCTTGGAGGATCTAGGCACAATGCTCGATGGCCTCAGTAGAGCCTCTCAACAAGTGGGCCTCAGAATGAACATGGACAAGACAAAAATCATGTCTAATGTCCGTGTTGCACCCACTCCTCTGAAGGTTGGAGACTCTACACTCGAAGTTGTCGACAATTATGTATACCTGGGACAAACAGTCCAGCTAGGTAGGTCCAACTTCGAGAAAGAGGTCAATCGTCGAATCCAACTCGGATGGGCAGCGTTCGGGAAGCTTCGCCATATACTCATGTCCGAAATACCGCAGTGTCTCAAGACAAAAGTCTTCGAGCAGTGTGTATTGCCAGTGTTGATATATGGATCCGAAACGTGGTCGCTTACTATGGGCCTCATAAGAAGGCTCAAGGTCACCCAAAGGGCGATGGAGCGGGCTATGCTCGGAGTTTCCCTGCGTGATCGAATCAGAAATGAGGAGATCCGTAGGAGAACCAAAGTAACCGACATAGCTCGCAGAATTGCTAAAATCAAGTGGCAGTGGGCGGGGCACATAGCTCGTAGAGACGATGGCCGTTGGGGCAGGAAAGTTCTCGAGTGGCGACCACGGGCTGGAAAACGTAGCGTGGGCAGGCCTCCTACTAGGTGGACCGACGATCTGGTAAAGGTCGCGGGAAGAGCCTGGATGCGGGCAGCGCAGGACCGTTCATTGTGGAAAACCTTGGGGGAGGCCTTTGTCCAGCAGTGGACGTCATTTGGCTGAAACAAACAAGGGAGTACCTTATTTTCTAAGAATTTGATCTCGTAGGAGTGATCAATGTTTTAATTAAAGTTGATTCTTAGAAGTTTCATATTTTTGTTTTGTTAAAGTTAATTTTTGTTCTTTAAAGGCTGCCTGAACAGTTTACCCTATTTTCTAAGAAGTTGAATGGAATGATTTTTGTTTTAACTAGATACTTTGTCTGATTACTGTGATTATTTTTGATAGTCTTTAATAAGCTGTAGTAATTACACTAAAAAATATTGATTTACTCCAATGTGATGTCATTTTAGAATAATTTCATATGTGTAACGTATGTTTTTCTAATCTCGAATTAACATTATTGTTTTATTTTTCATAAGGCAACTTTGAAATAGCCCAATAAGTAAAATGAATACATGATACATGTAATAGTAGTATTAAAGTGCCTTAAGAGATGTTGATTGTCAAAAGCTATTACTAGCAGTACCATTGGTACCACTTAAGCCAAAATATTATGTTTGAAGTTTATTAAAATTACCTATTTTTCAATGTTAGTTTTATTTCATAATAATCATTTTTAATTTTACATCGTCAAATATGTATGAAAATAGTGTCATTTTACCTAAATTAATAATACAAAATATGCATATTTTTCAAAGAAAACTGTCATTGTCTCAATTTTAGTGGAAAAGTGACACTATTTTTAGGGAAAAAATTAAATAAAAAATAAACCAATAAGATAATTTGAAAGATAAATGTATTCCCGTAAAAGCCAAATAAGCCACTACTGGTATATAACAAAAAACAAATCTTTTAAGAACATTTTCCTCATTTTGCAAAGGTTTTAAAATTTGAGTATTTCAAATGCTTCTCCTGAAAAATCGACTTTTTTGTATAGTGACAGTTTGATTATGAACGTGCGATATCAGGCAGTCAGTTTCTCTTTTTATATGTCTGGGTATTTTTTGATAAATTTATGTAAAATCAACAGTAAATAGTCCGGATGGATTGCAAAAGGCGCTGGATTAGCCAGAGGCTGATTATCAGGGATTCCTAGGTATTGTTATTAATAAAAGTTGTTTTACGTTTATTTTCCTAAACTGGCAATGTCCGCCCTAAGTGACATGGATGTAATGCTAAATAATTGGCAATGTCCGTTTTGAGTGACATGTCATAACTTCTATACTAATTGAAATTTTTTCAAAAAGAAAACATTTTTTTCTTAATCTATATAGTATTATAGTAAAAAAATTTTTCAAAAAGAAAACATTTTTTTCTTAATCTATCAAAACAATACCTAAATCCCAAATTTGACCATTTTTGAAGCAAGGGTTCAATGAGTGCCAATTTAAGGGATGAAAACTTTGCTCATATAGATTTATTCACGATATCTCTTGGGCAGTTCAAAAAAGCAATCCATTCAAAATTAAAAGTTATTGGTACGAGCATTCAGGATTACTTTAATTTCTGTCTTTATATTCATATCGCACCTTCGGTAGAACAAGGGCACAATTGCACTTTTTGCAATTTTACAGGAGAGCTATTTTAAAATTTTTATTGGATTTAATATGGTCTAGCTCTGATAATATTCCTGTAAAGTGGTCCACCTTTGCATGACATAAACTATATACTATATACATTTTACGCGCATTGCTTGCAAGAATAAAAAGCTTTTAGTTTTTTTTATATTAATTTTCTTTTCAAGGAGGGGGGGGTTCATTTATGCCCTTGTTCCACCAATATCTAAATTATTTTGTAGTTATGACCAACTTGAGCTTTAATTTAGGATGATGTTGGAATAAAAATAAGCAGTGTTTTTGCATAAATAATGTATTTTTTTTATTAATTTTAAAGCGTGTAGTAACTTCACACAAAAAAGTGAATAAAACTTAGAGATAACATGACTTTTTAGTATCTATCTATAAAAAAGCGGAAGGTCACTAATAGACTCCCTCATCCCAAAATGTCAGAAACTATAACACCTACAAACTTGAAATTTGGCAGGTAGGTTCCTTATAGGGTGTAGATATCCGCTAAGAACGGATTTTACGAAACTCCAACCCTGAGGGGGTTAGAGGTACACGCGTACGAAGTCGTGGGCGGCCGTTAGTTCTTTAATCAGTCTTCGTTCGTTTCAACCAAATGACGTCCACTGCTGGACAAAGGCCTCCCCCAAGGTTTTCCATAATTAACGGTCCTGCGCTGCCCGCATCCAGCTTCACTCTTTTATACCTACTGTTCCAAAACAAATTTACTTAGCAAAACTCTGGAAATACGCTCGTAATTACTTATAAAATAATAGGATTTTTATAAAAATAACATAAAATTAACAAAAAAATAGTCTCTTTATGTTTTATTCAGTACCTACACTGTTTTTAATTATAATTTAATCCTTCCATAATGGAGTTTTAGTTAATTGTTAAATGAAGGTGCGATGTTTTGGAATAGCACTCGACTTTAAGACCAAAGAATAAAAAAAAGTTGGACGGACAAGGGCATAACTGTCTGAACGACTTTTTCCCTCCAATTTTTTAATTACTTACTAGGCATAAGTGTGATAGATGTGGCCTTGTCACTCCAGAAACCAAAAACATTAAAGGGCATATTTACCATTGCGGCGTTAGCGCTCCAAATGACAAGTACTTCATTCCCCGCTGACGGCGCAACTGACCAATGAGACTTTGTCGCGTCAGAAGAGTCAAATAAAAGCGCCAATAAGACAAAGCCGCTATTTGCCCCTGGCGGTTTTTTGAAGGAATTAAACGGGTGTCTTTGTCTCAACAGTTGAAAACACATTGTTAAAGTATTTCTGCATACTTAACTCATTTTTGCAATTTTTGACAATTGTGCCCTTGTTCTACCGAAGGTGCGATATATCGTCGGTTGATTGCAAGAAGTAATTAACTAGCAGAAACATGATTTCGAGAAATAGCTTAATGAAGTTTGGAGAGACAAAAAGCCATTTAAAAAATATATAATAGGTAGCGCCGCAATGAAAATGCCGATACATAAAAATAAGTCTTAGTAATCATTTTTAGTTACTGGCATTTCAAAATAACGTACACAGTATTTAAAAAAAATCTAAATATGAAGTTAATGTCTTTTGACTGACGGCCAACTATAACAAACCAAGAAGTAATTACTTTTTACTTTATCGGATTACCGTGATACATGTTAAATCAAGTTAAATTACGTTTAAAATAATATAATAAACAATCATAATAATCATCATTTCAGCCATAGGACGTCCACTGCTGAACATAGGCCTCCCCTAATGCTTTCCACGTTGATCGATTGGTAGCGGCCTGCATCCAGCGCTTCCCTGCTACCTTTACGATGTCGTCGGTCCACCTTGTAAGTGGACGTCCCACGCTGCGTTTTCCGGTACGCGGCCTCCATTCCAGAACCTTGCTGCCCCATCGGCCATCAGTTCTGCGTACTATATGCCCTGTCCATTGCCACTTCAGCTTTCTAATCCGTCGGGCTATGTCAGCGACTTTAGTTCGTTTACGGATTTCCTCATTTCTGATTCGATCTCACAAAGAAACACCAAGCATAGCCATAGCCCTCTCCATAGCACGCTGTGCAACTTTCAGCTTCTGTATAAGGCCTATAGTGAGAGGCCACGTTTCCGAGCCATAAGTTATCACTGGTAACACACATTGGTTGTAGACTTTCGTCTTCAGGCACTGCGGTATTTTGGACGAAAAGATGTTACGTAGTTTCCCGAACGCTGCCCAGCCGAGTTGGATTCTCAAAATTGGACCTACCTAGCTGGATCGTTTGTCCGAGGTAGACATACTGTAAATAAAAAATTTGCCGGAGCAAAATAAAAATAATTATTTGAATTGATAACAATTTATTGTGGGTGAGACAATAAAAAAACTAAATTAAAAAAGAAGGGATGGGTCGTTGGGCCGTTTGGTTGGTACTGATTAAAAATACTTAAGAATACGGGATTAGCGCGCTAGTCTCCACCACTCGGCTCAACCCCCTCCGCACCCGTCGGGTGCAGCAAGCGTCTGGCACTGCGGGACAGCCGGTGCCAAACACCTTTATGGCCAGTGCCATACAAAACGGGGTGTGTAATGTATGATATAACTACATATCATATAATACTTAGAGGATATAACATCAAATTATATAAAATCATTTAATATAATAATTATTTACTATAATAAACGAATAATATAATTTTAAAACGAATAATTTTGAGACAAATAACTTTTAACTGATATAAAATGGTTTGATATAATGAATATTTTCTATAAAACTTACAATGTATAAAATTTAAAACAAATAACATTCAAATCAAATAAAAATAAAGTGTCGAACAATCAAATGAAATACAATTCTTTTCCTATAAAACTTAAATCATATAACTAACAATAATAATTTTATATAAAGTTCAATTGTTATAATAAGCATTGCATGCAGCAAGCAAGCAAGCAAACGAGCAAGCAAGCAAGCGAGCAAGCAAGCTAGCATGCAGGCAAGCAAGCTAGCAAGCAAGCTAGCAAGCAAGCAAGCAAGCAGGCAAGCAAGCAGGCAAGCAAGCAAGCAAGCAAGCAAGAAGGCAAGCAAGCAAGCAAGCAGGCATGCAGCATGCAAATGGCAATGCCAGATTTTGTATGGAAGGTAGCGTCTTTTTTTTTTCGCGCGGCCATCGACCAAACTTTGTTTTTTGATTTCAAAATAGTGTTTTAAACCAAACTTACTATGGCATGTATACCTCTAAACTCAGTCTGAACTGAGTTACGAGCATTAGAAGTTTAATTATTTTCATACTAGATTTGCTTTTTGCGCGCAAGTTTTGTAAGAAATTGCAACAAAATATTGCGCTATTTTTTTATTGCGCTGATTCTGCTGCATACTGATGTCTGGAGCCTTTAATGGATGGTATTGTTTGTTTACACATAAAATGTCATTATTTTGTTGCAATTTCTTACAAAACTTGCGCCCAAACAGCAAATCTAGTATGAAAATCATCAAACTTCTGATGCTCGTAACTCAGTTCAGACTGAGTTTAGAGGTATACATGTCATACTAAGTTTGGTTTATTACACTATTTTGTAATCAAAAAACAAGGTTTGGTCGATGGCCGCGCGAAAAAAAAAAGACGCCAATTTCCGGCATTGTCTTTTGACTAAAAACTTGAGACTTCTGTCACGGCTCCGGCACTGCGGGGCTCTGGCGGTCCCTCGCGTGCTAATCGTCGCAGATGGCTTTCGCTCGACACCGCGTCTTCGGCTCGCTGGCCGGCTTCGCCGGCCAGCCTCAGCCGCGGCGCCTCCCTTCCAGCCACCTGCTCCTCAGCCCGCGGGCCGCCTCGCCCCTCCGTGCATACGCGCTTCTAAATTACACTCTAGGGGTAGGGCAGACAAGACTACGTGGAGTCGGTTTTACGGCGATTCGTTTTTGTCACTTAAGTCATTTATAAGTCAAGCTAAAGAAGAACATACTAAAAGTTATATCTATCAGAAATTATATCAATTAAAGAGTATACCAAATAGTCGTTATAACAAATAATATTTATTTTATGTAATGGTTATATGAAATATTATTTATATCAAACAAAATTACATCAAATGAGTCTTAGATTAAGTAAGGTTTATATCAAATGTCTTTATGCGTTTTGATTGGTATCTGAAATGACATTATTAGAAATGATTTATTATATGAAGTAAACATTATATGTTAAAAAATTCTATCAAGTGTTATTATAACATACGTTTATTATACAATATGAACGTTATTGAAATGAATTTATATCATATAAACTTATATAAACTGTCACGCACCCTACAAAACGGCCGGTACCATACACCTCCTATTGTACAAAAAAATATATTATAAAAAGATATCAATACAGTAAGTGCACCACTGGTGCATTAATACCCTACAGCTTAAACAGGTAGTAATAGGCATATTAATATAAAGAAATTAATTTACTTGTGTTCGCTTAGTTAAATTACTACGACATACCAAAAACAATCCATCGCTCTCAAGGATGGAGCAAATGGGAACACAGCAGGGTACTTCTCATCGCCACGGTTCTCATCGTCACCTTCGTGGCGAATTTTATTTCTAACTTATTTCAACTTTTTGTAAACAAACATTGTAGCGCTTGATGTGAAGATTGTATTCTCAGTAAATCAGTCAAATAGTGAGTCTCGTTTGGAAGCTTTAACGTTTTGAATTTTTTGATGCCACGAAAGTGATTCTGTACTTCACAGCAATAATTTTTTCAAACTTTACTACTGTAAATGACTCTTAAGTGTTTATAAAACATATATTTTGTCTTATTTTCATAGATAAATAGCAATAACATAATATAAATAGGTACCTACTTAAATACAAGATAAAATTTTACCGATTACGTCACCTACTAAGTTACAAGATTCTACGCAATTGGTTTTAAGGGTGACACTGGTGGCATTCTGAAATGCTAAAGAAGCAAAAAACGGATTATCAGTACCTCAATAAAAAAAGAACTCTAACTGATTATTAGTCCCTCAACAAAAATATATTTTTTATTTAGGCCAGAGGGCCTCGTATTTTTGTTGTACAACTTTTAACTCAAACTTCAGATTAAATTTATCTTACAAACAGATACACAGTCACATATACAGACATACATACAGTCATACAGACAGACAACAAAAATACGAGGCCCTTATTTTTTTTATTGATGTAGGTACTGAACTCTTCTTACGCACCACGTATAATTTATTAGTTATTAAAATATTGTAAAAACATGAACACCAGTCACTATATTTTAAAATAAACCAAAGCAAGAAATCACTTTCGTGGCCTAAAATCACCTTCGTGTATAAAACACCACGAAGGTGATGCCACGAAGGTGACGAAAATTTTAGTTTTTTTATGAATTATCCTTAAATTTGAATTTAACGGTTCAAGTCGAATACTACACAAATAAGTCTAACATGTTAAGTTTTCAATGGCAAAGTTTCAATAAAATTGTTTAAATTTTAGAGGTAGAAAATATTGTTCAAGCAAGCGACGGTATGTCTATGGATAATCACAAAAAGTTACGTATTTTTTTCGCGGAGCGACGATCGACTTATCTCACCTCCCCAATGGTCGAAGCGCGACTGACGTTAACCGAATAGAACGCTGTGATTGGTTGCTGGTGTTCGGTTTAACGGCAATCTTGTATTATTACTCAACATTTTAGGTACCTAAAATCGTGTGACCAACGTATTTCGCTTTCTCAATTCAAAATAATTATAAGAAGATATTTTTTTGACTATTGTGTGGAAAGTATATTTAATAACGATGATTTTAGTATATCGCACCTTTAAATTTAAACCGTTACTAAACGAAATTATGAAATTTTGCAGGAGAGCCAAAATAAGAAAAAAGTCAATGTTTTTTTTCAATACAGTCAAAGGAAATAGTATTTTAAGGCTTCTTAATGAGTTATATGATAGATATGTGCTAACGCTATGTTATGTGATTTACAAAAATAAAATATTTTATGTATAGTATTATTTATTTTGATTTATATAATTATAGTAACACTTTACCATTTACTATTTTTTCATTTTTAAATAAATTACTATTCAAATTGCAGTCCAAATAATGTTACTATATTGAAAACTATTTAAATTTCAATGATAATGGTGATATTATTATACATTTAAATTTTATATCATAGAGTAGGTATTTGTGATTATGTTACAATATTAAAAAAATAACAAACATTCGAAATCAACAATATTTTATTACAAATTAAAGATATCCATACAAGCATTTAGCCTAGTTATTTATTAATCAGTCTTAAGACATTTTGTACCTTTAAATCATAGGAAGTATAACTGATAACGAATAAGAAAAAAACACACCTAGCAATTACAAAAAATACATAAAAAATGTATTAAACTCAAGTAACAATCTCAGCATTATTTCCCTACCCTCGAAAGGTTGTTCACATACCTACCTTAAATCACTTAATAATAAAAATAATTAACAATATTTTGTGGCCACTGCTCAGAATGGATGTAAGGTTGAGTCTCGTGGTACTAAAGAGCTCCTCCTCAGACATAACCATTAGCCAACAAGTTCGGCGGAGCAGGAAAGCTCTCTCTGCTGCCTGGATTGACTATAAGAAGGCCTGTGATTCGGTGCCTCAATCATGGCGGGAGAGGATCTTAGAGTTGTATAAGGTAGATGCAATGAGATCCTTTTTACGCTCATGCTCATGCATGGGGCAGTGGACTACAGTCCTTCGGCAGCCAGGTGGTGGTGAGAGGTCTCCTGATCCATTGAACTTCATAAGGATTGAGCGAGGCATTTCCAGGGTGACCGTTTGAGTCCCTTGTGGTTCTGCCTAGCACTGAATCCTCTTCGCACTCTGTTAAAGGATTCAGGGCTTAGTTATCGGCTACGAAGAGGGGGTGAGGTCATTAGTCACCTGCTCTACATGGATGATCTCAAGTTGTTCGCAACAAAACGACAAGACCTGGTTAAGTTGCTACACAGGTATTTAGCAACGCCATCAGGATGGAGTTTGGTGTAGACAAGTGTGCGGTCTTACATTTAGACCGGGAAAAGTTGTGAATTCTCCGAATTTACAACTTTCTGAGACAATGACACTCAAATCTCTGTCCGAAACTGAGACCTATAAGTATCTTGGTATGTCAGAATCGTTAGGTATATCGGTAGAAGACATAAAAAAATCGGTGAAAGAACGCTTTTGTAGCCGACTGACAAAAGTTCTTAATAGCCTTTTGTCTGGCAGCAACAAAGCAAGAGCTTTCAACGGTTGGGTGATGCCTCTACTAATATACTCCTTCGGCATACTAAGATGGACTCTGACTGACTGAGCTTAACGCCCTGGATAGGAAGGTACGTCAGCAGCTCACACAACATCGCATGTTACATCCGCGCTCATCTGTAATGAGACTGTATATTCCACGGAAGTGGGGAGGTCGAAGCTTTTTAAATGCCAAGAACCTCCACAACCGTGAAGTGTGCAGTCTCAGGGATTATTTCCTTACCAATGAGTGCGGAATGCATCGTGATGTTGCGGCAGTTGACAAAAGCCTCACGCCGTTCTCCTTCGCGAACGAGAACTGGCGCAAGCCGCGGATCGGAATGACGTATCGGATTTGCATCTTGTGTAAAATTATAGTTAAAATTATATTAAGTTCTTCCATAGATGTTTGCTTGGGTTCTTCGAAACATGAGGAATCTTTTTCAGCGTCCACAGCTTCCATAATGCGAGCCAAACGTGGGTTCCGGAAATACGACATCACCTGGAGCAAATAAATGCTTTTAATCTATTTTATTATAGACTAAAAAAAATGTTTCACTATTGTAACTAGGCATACCTGTCATAAAATTTACTCATTGCTTATTGAAAAACTGTAATTAACGAAATAGGCACCCTTTAGTGATAAATATTATTAGATAAGTACCTAAAAAAATAAAGGCAAACTGTGACTATACCAACTGTTACCGTTTACCAAAGAAATTTTATAATGAATTGTGTATTTTTTTTAAACGAAAACTGTGTTTAAACATATAGTCACACTTTACTCATTAAAAAAACTAAACAACTTACCTTTTTTGTGACGAACGGCCGTTACTATCCAAATAATCACACTATGAATTTAAACTTTCGTCATCACTCCGCAACAAACACGTTCTTACTTGCATAGACCCGTTATTGTATTTAGCGAGCCGTTCAAAGTTTGGCTTAGTAACGTTATGCTTTAACGCTAGATGGCGTTAGAATGCAATTTTGAAGAAGTGGTCTATTTTATCTTGTAGTTTACGTGTCCTTTAGTAAGATGGCGTTGATAACTCATTTTTGCGAAAAATTCGTTTAGTAACGGTTTAACTTTAAAGGTGCGATATGCTACACACAAATTGAATGAAAATTGTGAATGCAGTAACCAAATGTTTCATTGCAACCGAAGGTGTGACACGATGAGAACGCGAAAAATGACCCCGTTTTTTATCGTTTCATGTAATTTTTTCATATTATTTTTGCTTCTATTACGATAAAATTTATTTTGTATGTAGCTAAATAGATATTTTATCATCTGATTTCAAAGTTATTGTTCTAACTTATACCGTTTATGAACTATTATTGTGTGACCATCAAATTTGAGTGTAAATGAGAAGTACCCAGCAAAATCCAACGATAATTCATTACAATGGTAAATCTATTTAGAAAGTAACATTTTGGTAAAATGTAATTATTGTAATTATTACATCATCTACCTTTACAAAGCGAACTAAAAATAGTTAAAACAACAAAATCCATCGATAATACATTACAATGGTAAATTTATTTAGGAAGTAACATTTTGGTAAAATGTAATTATTACATGGGTAATCTACATTTTCAAAGTAAACTAAAATAATTGACAAGCTCAATAGAAAACGGAACCAACCTATGAAGTAGGGTAGCCCGTGACCGAGTGCCACGTTTCTACTAATTCATCCTAACTCAGCGGAGAGGTGAATGAGTTTGAAGGAGAAACCACAACATACTTGCTATGGAGGCAACATCAGCAACAACAGACAGCAACAGCAACACAAGACAGCGCAGAGGCTCGCCACCGAGCACTGCCCAACCACACACAATCTGCAAATAACAACCACGTGCATTGGTTAACAATGCCGCCAATGCAAACAAGAAAATAACAAGATAAAACTCAAGGTAATCCTTGGGATAGGACCTGCTTACCTTCAGTAACAGAACTCAGCACGTGGCAGTGAGTCCACAAAATCGGCGAACAGCGGGATTTCGGTGTTCAACCGGAATTCCCTTATCTCGACCACAATAACATGCGTGCCCTGCCCGTTTGAGTTGGGAATGGCACATTTAAGGGCCGACTCAAGATGCCACAACACCACACACAACAGAACTTCTCTTCACGAGCACGGCCAGCAGAGCAAAAGGGACACTCAAAAAGGCGTCGGTCATCACCTGTGACTCGAGGTCCGATTCAAACCCAACAACAACAACAAACAATAAATGTTTCACATTTTTTATTTTTATTTTTATTTTCAATAAGTTCTATTTGAGTCAACTAGCCTCTTATTAATTTGAATAATTTCGATATGAGAACTCACAAAACTGCTCCTCTGATTTAAATTTAATTAATTAATTAAACTTTTAGAAATAGAAGAAACTCCACTAGCAGTATTCGGAACGTCTCCCGCGCGTTTCGTTTCACTCAGAATATGTCAAATTTCTAGAACGTTCCGAATCCATGATCAATCAAGATACATTATAATGTTATTTTAATATAAACATTGAGGAAAGTACTATAAATAGCTAGAATTTAAATTAAAGAGCCTAAATATTAAGTTTTATAAAAATTTAATGTTGAATATTTAATTTCGCTATACACGTCTTCTTTACTAGAAGAATAAAACGTAACGCATTGATCTGTCAAACGGAGACATTCGAAAAGTGAGGTTATTTATTGCTCTGTTTACCAAAACAATGTAATTAAATTTTAATAGAAGTTAATCTAAATTCAGTGAATCTCTAACAACGACACAATCGAGTGACAAAGGAAATACTGTACACTTGGTAATATGTGACCTTACGGTCAGTTGGAATGTTTGTTTGTGGAAATCGGTAAGATTTTAATCTCACCAAAAAAAAGTGTTACAATACTTGTCAACAATCTCGAGAGTTGAGCTCCCAACTGAAACTGGGTAGGGCGCAACATGGACATTCGACATAAGCTTCGTTTTGTCCATGTTCATCCTCAGGCCTACCTGTTGGGAAACTCGATTAAGGTCTTCGAGCATTGTGCCAAGATCTTCCAACGATTTTGCCATGACCACAATATCGTCGGCAAACCGAAGGTGAGTGATGTACTCGCCATTAACGTTTATGCCGAATCCTTTCCATTCCAGGAGTTTGAAAGCGTCTTCCAATGCAGCGGTGAAGAGTTTCGGAGATATAACATCTCCCTGCCTAGACGTACGAGAGACGTACCCGCAACATTAATTAGAAGACGCCGCATTTATGTCAGCTTTGTATAGGCAAAATATTAAGGATGAAATGTCTATTTCTGAAGACAATTTTATTAAGTCAACAAAATTAGTTCGTCGTCGTGTTTTAAACAACAGTAGAAAATGGATCGGTTTAGAGCTCGAGCCCGAGATCCGTAAACATTTGATAAATACAAAGGAAAACATTTTTATTGATTGGGCTACCTGTCGCTTTAACGATGACGTAGAAATAGTTCGTTGCATGAAATGTCAGCAATATGGTCATGTTGCGAAATTTTGCACGGAAAAATCTAGCTGTTGTGGGTATTGCGCCGAGGCCCGCGATACGAAAGATTGTATTAAAAATACCGCCAAAGACTTTAAGCCAGTTTGCGCGGCATGTAAACGTTTTAAAAAACCAAACGACCATTTAAGCGGTTCGCCCGACTGTCCGAGTTATAAGGCAAAATTAGAACAACTAATATTAAATACTGTTTATGGCTAAAGTCTCCATAGGCCAATTAAACCTCCATAACGATAAAATTGCTACGTTGGAGTTGGACAGACTTATTGTAGAATACAACTTAGATCTCGTGTTAGTACAAGAACAATATCAGCGTGTCGGCGTGCGCTGCAAAACTATTCAAATTAATAACAGTGCACGCGCCGGTATCTATGTGTCACGCGCGTCTACACTCACAATAACGTCTATTGCCAACCTTTCTTCGTCGCATTGCGCTGTTGCGGAAGTATCCTCCCCATCCTTCTCCATATTTGTCGTGAGTTGTTACTTTAAATATTCTGACCCGGTTGGGCCTCATCTACACCACCTACGCTTTGTATTACAGTCCCTAACAGGGCGTAGGGTTATCATTGGAGTTGACGCGAACGCGTCATCTCCACTTTGGCACGGCAAGCTCCGCTCGACTGATGTGGAGCGTCGCTCAGCCGTGGAAGACTTCATAGCTGAAATGAACTTAGTTATTCACAACACCCCTAATGCACCACCAACCTACAGTAGCCCAACGGGCGAGTCTTATATTGACGTCACGCTTTCTAGCGCAGACGTCCAGCTGGATAGGTGGCGTGTCCTCCCCGACGCGTCTTGTAGTGATCATCGATTGATAGTGTACGAGTTTAAACCAATGTCGCGACAAGACACAGTTCATGAGTGCAACAACAACTATAGATATAAATGTCGTGGGGCCGACTGGGCTTTTTTCAGTACTCTTTTTGCGTCTCATGCCAAAGATTTTACTCGTGCCGACCTGAGCGCGACTGATAGTGCAGAAATTATGTCCGATACTTTTACGTATTGTGCAGATGTTGCGATTGGTCGCGCTCCAACTAGAGGTGTACGTTGATGTGATTGGTGGAATGAATCGCTGGTAGAAATTAGGAAAAAGTTTCGCCGGGCTCGCCGTAAGCTTAACACACTTCGAAAGGCAAATGTTACTGGGGATGCATATGAAAATGCTTTATGTTCTTTGAGGGTTGCCAGGTCCCATTATCGAGCTGCTGTAACTAAAGCCAAGGGCGTGTTACTGCGGAAAACAGTCGAGAGATTAGAAAAGGAGGGTCCGTGGTCTCCGATGTATCATGAATTCAAAGCTAACCGTAAATTAGATATTGCTTATATTTCTAACATAAAAATTAACAACACTCATACGGTGGGTGTAGAGGAAACAACAGGTGCTCTTCTTAACGCGCTTATACCCGACGATAGTGTGTCTGACGATAACGATTATCATCGGGACGTCAGAAATGCTATTGCGGTGCTGCCTGAGTCGCCTGTGTCTTCTATTCCTAGCCTTGATGAGTTTTACGATATAGTAAATAGTTTACCCTTAAACAAAGCATCGGGCGAAGATAAAATATCAAATAAAATGATTAAAGCAGCGTGTAAAACAGCCGGAACGGATATTCTTAATGTTTTCACTCGTTGTATCTCGGAGGGCGTGTTTCCGAGTATATGGCGTCGCGGATTTATTAAAATTATACCAAAGGGAGGTGACAAACCGCCCGAAGATCCTAAATCGTACCGACCTATTACATTACTTCCCTCATTAGGTAAACTGTTAGAGCGATTAGTAGTGCCGCGTTTGCTACCGGGTGGTCTAATTTTTCACGAGCAGCAGTTTGGCTTCACCGCCGGGAAGTCTACTGCAGATGCAGTAATATCTGTTAGACAAAAAGTGACGTCCTCGGTGGCAAAGTACGTTGTAGGAATATTCCTCGATATTTCAGGTGCCTTCGACAATGCTTGGTGGCCGATCCTGCTCTTAAAACTGAAAGTTCGTGGATGCTATAGTAATATATATTCACTACTGCACTCGTACTTTTGTAACGGTACAACTAAATTAAAACTCGGCCATCATGCTGAATCAAAGGTGCTCACGTGCGGCTGTCCCCAAGGATCGGTCCTAGGGCCCTACCTTTGGAATTTGGGTTTCGATGATTTTCTAGCATTACCATTACCCGAAGGCTGTTCGTTAACCGGGTACGCTGATGACGGTCTCCTTTTAATAGAGGCTGACACTAGATCAAAGCTTGAAAATCTAGCGGATACATGCTTGAATTTAATATCTCAATGGGGAGACAGGAATCGTTTGCAGTTTGCCCCGCACAAAACTTATCAGCTTCTATTAAAAGGTAATCTTAAGGTTTTGCCTCGCATTAAATTCAATGAAATAACTGTTAAAAAAACGGGAATCTGTTTGCTATCTCGGACTAATTTTAGAGAAAAACTTTAGTTTTGTCGAGCACATTAAACAGATCGGTGAAAAAGATAAAAAGAACTTTTATGCCTTAAGTCACATTTCAACCTCGACGTGGGGTCTAACGTTTAAAATCCTCCGAGTAATATATTCGGCCACTTATTTAAGCTCCATTTGCTATGGTGCACCAGTTTGGGCTGACAGAGCTACTATAGGAGCCGCTCGACGGAAACTACTCCAAAGTCAACGCCTTGCATTGATTTTTCTTTGCAAAGCTTACAGAACTGTGAGCACGGAGGCTCTGCCAGTCCTGGCTGGTGTACTGCCGGTCGACTTAGAGGTACAAAAGCGTGCGGCTATGTACTTCGCATCAAGGGAAAATATAACCTCCGATTTCTTAAATAGCCGCGATCGTTCTAAAATAAGTCGATTATTTGATTCCCGAGAAGTCGTTGAAGAATATTTACTTAATGAATGGCAAAAAAGATGGGATACGTCAGTCAAAGGACGTCACTTATATAAATTCTTTCCGAATGTACGCGAATGTCTAACTAGGCGATGGTTAGAAATCGACCATTGCTCGTCGCAGTTCCTCACGGGACATGGCAACTTTAAACATAAACTTCACGAATTCAAACTAGTTCCGTCTCCTTTTTGCGAGTGTTCCACTGATGATGAGCAGTCTGCCCATCATATCTTGTGGGAGTGTGGTCTTTGGAAACATGAACGTGATATAATGCTTAATTCAATACAACATACATCTGTTTCCGCAATTTATTACACCGATCTTGTCGCGACAAGGAAAAATTTCCGTGCTTTTAAGCGATTTTGTGAAAAATATTATTGGCAGGTAGTTGCTAATTGCTCATAAGATAGGCCCCCTTAATTTAATTTATTGTCCGTGGTGCATAATCTTTTCTTAAAGGTTTTAAACCTTTGTTTGTCACCTGTCATCCGCTTTGCAATGGAGGGAAGTCGAACCTTAATTTCGAACTCCTCCTATGTTCTTCTGATTAATTTCGTTGCGGGTCCAATGACAGTTTAACTTTCCCCCGGGACAAACTTGACCTTCATTGGTTGGGTTTTTGTGGCGGTCAAGCTGTAGATCCTGGCTACACAGGAGTTGCAGTGGTGGGAACGAGAGGTGGGAATAGTCCCGTATCTCCCTGCCTAACGCCTCGCTGCAGTGGAATCGCCTTCGTGCTCTGCTCCTGTACTCGGACCGATATGGTGGCGTTTTTGTACAAGCACTTCAGCACCTCGATATACCGATAGTCAATACGGCACCGCTGGAGAGATTGTAACACTGCCCAAGTCTCAATCGAATCGAAGGCCTTCTCATAGTCCACGAACGCCAAGCATAGTGGCAAGTTATACTCCTCAATCTTCTGTATAACCTGTCGCAGCGTATGGATGTGGTCTATGGTACTATAACCTTTTCGGAATCCGGCTTGTTCGGGAGGCTGGAAGTCATCGAACCTACGCGCGAGACGGTTCGTGATGACTCTCGAAAACAGTTTGTAGACATGACTCAGATTTTATTACTATTTGGTTCCAAAGTTTTTTACAAAAAAAGTCATTATAAATCTTTATTAAGTTCTGGCAGTTAGTCAAAACAAAGTGTGTATCGACTATGTTACGACACAAAATCATTAATGGACAATAATTATTATAATGCTATAAAAATTGACGAAACTGGATTTATCAAGTTTTACAAAAATAAATCTTACAAAGTACGGCAGATATCCATTTAGCGATTTTTGCATAATATAGTATAAGTCGCGGCCAATATCGCCATGCTAGTATGGACACTTAATGACTTTTTGTAGTTAATGACTTCTTGCAATCAGCCGACGATATGTAATATTGGACTTTGCCCACGGCTTTTCCCGCGTGAGGTTGAGTGTGTCACGAATCGTAGTGAATTGTAGCCCATATGTTATTCTGATGTATAAAATATAAATATAAAATATAAAAATATAAAATAATTTTATTTCCTTTACAAGGTTTCTTTAGTTAATAAGTAGATTGGAGCCTCCATTTAAGCAAAAAATGCCT
Organism: Ostrinia nubilalis; assembly: GCF_963855985.1. NCBI lineage: Eukaryota > Metazoa > Arthropoda > Insecta > Lepidoptera > Crambidae > Ostrinia > Ostrinia nubilalis. Next base: position 4,963,819 of record NW_026973566.1, on the reverse strand, counting down.
GTGTTTGGAGGGTCCGCTCTTCAATAGATGTATACAATTATTAAACCTTATAATTAATAACATAGTTCTGTTCAATATTAAGTGTCATTGTGCAAGAGAATGTGAATGTGTGTGTGTGTGTGTGTGTGTGTGTGTGTGTGTGTGTGTGTGTGTGTGTGTGTGTGTGTGTGTGTGTGTGTGTGTGTGTGTGTGTGTGTGTGTGTGTGTGTGTGTGTGTGTGTGTGTGTGTGTGTGTGTGTGTGTGTGTGTGTGTGTGTGTGTGTGTTTATCTGCGTCGATTAAACATAGATATAAAGAAACAACACTATTTTACAAATCATGAGATTCGATCCAGCAAATGTTCGATTTCTTCATATGACTTATTTTGTATCCAAATATATAAAAGTTTCTTACACTCATGATGAGTTTTGCTATATATAGATAAGTTTTTATTTATACTATTGTAGATGTAGGTGGAACGTGATTCAATTTGTCTACTGGCATATAATTTCCTTACCGAGAGCAACCCACTGGTGTTATATAACATATCGGTGGGGAAGCGTCTCTTCCTAAAGTACATGACTTTAATAAGAGTACGCTGCGTCCTCTCAAGGTTAATAAATTGGGTTTTTGCGGCACCACCATACAGGAATGCAGTAGGTTAAAACGGACTGTGCAAGAGCTGTGTATATTCGGTTGAGAAGACAATTAGGCGAGTTCTTTTCACTATTACCTGGCATCACATGTCTGAGGGTTTTAAAGATCCATACTAGTTTCCTAGTTCTAGAGATGATGTGTTCTATATGTGAGTACCATGATAGTCTTTGGTCCATAATTACACCCAAATATTTTGCTTCAGCCACTTTTTCAATAAACGGACAGTTACATTTGCTTCCATTAGGGTCTACAATACACTCATGGATTCTTAAGCTAAAATCAGGCTGAGGCTGGGTATTGCTGTAGATGCTATAACAGATATATTTAGTTTTAGATGTGTTTAGCGTAAGGAGGTTCTGTTTCAGCCACCGAGCCACACGAGCCAATCCAGCCTCAGCACTGTTTTTACTGCTTCCCAAGATTCACCAGCAAAGACTACTGCAGTGTCATCAGCGTACGACAGGACTTTGGCATTAGTTAATTTCATGCTACATAGGTCGTTTATATAGATGAGAAAAAGAGTTGGTCCTAGAACGCTGCCCTGTGGCACGCCACTAGGGGTCGCAATACCGAATCATTTTAGCAAAACCGGTATTTTCGGTATTGGCTCTAAACCAATACCGATAATCCGGTATTTTCGATATTTCCGGGATTAAGCTAAAGTTAGCAATATAACATATAACAAAATACTCATTGACACAAGGTTTATTGTTTGATATGTTGGTAATCAATCAGTTAGTTCTTTGCAATAATTTACTAATTCAACGATGTCTCTGTGATCAACTCGGTCAAAACAGGAAGCGATCACCGAATGGTGAGAGGCACAATGAATATCAGACCCAAGCTCGAAAGATGTCGACTGATAAGTCTACGCTCCGCCCAGCGTTTATTCTATCCAACTTAAAAACCCCGAAAGCTTTCAGCTCGAATTGCAAAATCGTTTCGAATGCCTAGGAGACTGCGGAAATGTGGACGAATACAATGACAGGTTCGTGGAAATTTCCCAAACAACTGGGTCTAAGTTCTTTAAAACCCGTCGTTCAAAAGGAACCAAAAAGATCTCTGACCTCACCAATCAACTCACGGAAGAGAGACGGAACTTGGTTCTGCAGTCCTCTGAAGACTGCAGTCCTCTCCTACAGAAGTGTGGTGATACTCTTCTTCAAAAAAGGCGACAAAACCTTGTTGAAGAATTATAGACCCATCTCACTTCTGAGCCATGTCTACAAGCTGTTTTCAAGAGTCATTACGAATCGTCTCGTTCGAAGGCTCGACGACTTCCAGCCTCCCGAACAAGCCGGTTTCCGAAAAGGCTTTAGTACCATAGACCACATACATACGCTAAGGCAGATTATACAGAAGACCGAGGAGTATAATCAACCACTTTGCCTGGCGTTTGTGGATTATGAGAAAACCTTCGATTCGGTCGAGACCTGGGCAGTGCTACAGTCTCTCCAAAGGTGCCAAATTGACTATCGATATATCGAAGTGTTGAAAAGTTTATAAAAATACGCCACAATGTCGGTTCGCCTCCAGGATCGGGACTCCCACCTTCGATTCGCGGACGATATCGTAGTTATGGCTGAGACCTTGGAAGATCTAGGCACAATGCTCGATGGCCTCAGTAGAACCTCTCAACAAGTGGGCCTCAGAATGAACATGGACAAGACAAAAATCATGTCTAATGTCCGTGTTGCACCCACTCCTCTGAAGGTTGGAAACTCTACACTCGAAGTTGTTGACAATTATGTATACCTGGGACAAACAGTCCAGTTAGGTAGGTCCAACTTCGAAAAAGAGGTCAATCGTCGAATCCAACTCGGATGGGCAGCGTTCGGGAAGCTTCGCCATATACTCACGTCCGAAAGACCGCAGTGTCTCAAGTCAAAAGTTTTTGACCAGTGTGTGTTGCCAGTGATGGTATACGCATCTGAGACGTGGTCGCTTACTATAAGCCTCATAAGAAGGCTCAAGGTCACCCAAAGGGCGATGGGGCGGGCTATGCTCGGAGTTTCCCTGCGTGATCGAATCAGAGATGAGGAGATTCGCAGGAGAACCAAAGTAACCGACATAGCTCGCAGAATTGCTAAAATCAAGTGGCAGTGGGAGGGGCACATAGCTCGTAGAGACGATGGCCGTTGGGGCAGGAAAGTTCTCGAGTGGTGGCCACGGGCTGGAAGACGTGGAGTGGGCAGGTCTCCTACTAGGTGGACCGACGATCTGGTAAAGGTCGCGGGAAGAGCCTGAATGTGGGCAGCGCAGGACCGTTCGTTGTGGAAAACCTTGGGGGAGGCCTTTGTCAGCCAGCAGTGGACGTCATTTGGCTGAAACGAACGAACGAATAATTTACTAATACTAAATGCCCGTTTATTCCTTTACTAAAATAACTTGGGTTAACTAGTTCAAATACTTTAATTAACTCGCGCGCGCGTATTTTGAATTAAATGGTGCGTAAATTTTTCTATTTGTATTTGTTTTTTATTTATTTTACTAAAACCGAAAATACCGAATATCCCGGTTTTTGTGAAATGAATACCGGTATTAATTAGACCTAAATTTGGCCCGGTATTCCGGTATTTTCGGAATTTGGTATCCCGGTTTGCGACCCCTACACGCCACACGTCACCTCCGCACCTCCACTAGTGTAACCAGGCAGTTTTACTTTTTGTTTCCTATCTGACAAGTAACTTTCACAAAGGGCGAGTGCAGTTCCCCTTATTCCCACGCATTCCAACTTGTGTACAAGGATGGGGATAGACACTGTATCAAAGGCCTTTTTCAGATCGAGAAAAACAGACTTTCATCATTTTTTCTTTTGATCAAGTTGGCTAGTTACAAAGGAGCTTAATTCAGTAATTGCATCTTCTGTCGATCTTCCACGTCTAAAACCATATTGTGTAGCTGATAATATGTCATGTTTATTTAAATAATTCAGTAGCCTATTATTTAGTAATTTTTCTAAGATCTTCGAAATTGCCGGTAGAACCGAAATTGGCCTATAATTGCTTATATCATCTACATCCCCCCCCTTGTACACAGGCACTATAATCGATTGTTTTAAAGGTGTGGGAAATACCCCCGCGTCAAAACAGATATTAATAACTAGGTGAGTGATGATAGGAGCCAAGTCATCAATCGCCAGCTTCAGAAACTCACTGGGAATATTGTCCCAACCTGGGGCGCTATTCGATTGTTGATGTATAAATAATAACACTGTAAAGTTTCATCATAATCTATTTAGAACTTCTTGCACTCTTCACTTTAGTCAAATTCGTTACACTAAAATAATGTCAGGTAAACCAAAGATGTTTAATTTGGTTTATGAGTTGTTTGTGATATATTATTTTAATTTAAAGGCTTTTACCGGGATCGACATGATGTCAGTGAAGAACATAAAATATGGTTCGCGAAAGTTTTAAACATTACAAGAATTTTATTGTATGTCAATATTTTTATTCCTATAGATTTCCTTGTTCTTTGCCTCAGTAGTTATTGTTTACAAATCAATTTCGTGTGCAATTCAGTTAAAATACTAATTAAAATGGAAAACCTCAAGACAAATAGTGATTTGTACGCATTATTAAAAACCACTATGAAAGATCCCGCTAGTTCTTTGGCTAGGATATTAGAGCTGTTTTCGCATACACTCTCTTCAGATAAACAGAGGTGAGTACTAACGTACCTAGTTAATACTTTATGTACATAAAGAAATACTATAAAACAGACATAGTAAAAAATCACATCATCACAAAAGATTGTCGTTGAATTTATTACACATACATTTCGTATGTACATTTTTTTAAATTTATGATTGTGTTAGATAGGTACTGAGTTATACATTTTATTTTTCAGACAACTATCGAAAAAAATAAATAATTTCATTGACACTGTTTGTCGCAAGAAGAAGCAGTGTCATTATATTGAGAATCAGTTTTTAGCTACAAACGTAGGTTGGCTTAGTCAATCTGTTGATTGGAGTCAGTTTTGTAGTCCGCCAAGTCCATCTATCTAGTTTACCTTCTTCTTCAAGTACTACTCCACAGAAACATTTTTTAGAAGTAAGTGATCGCCAGAAGAGACGTAGAACTGATTATTTAAAGAAATCTCCTCAAGAGCATATCGATTACTTAGCATCAAAAAATCTTATGGATTCCAATGCAAAGTTTATTTTTGATTTCATTCAAAACCATCCTGAGTATGATGAGGCAATCAAAAGTTTTTGTGAAAGTCTATTATCAAATGAAACTAAATCGATATGCAAGGATGATGCTCTTCGTCTGTACGTAAATAATGATCTTACAAAACAACAATATATTGACATTAGATCTACGGTAAATGAGATAGCTTCCGACTTATTACCTAGCTATTATCAAATACAGTTAGTAAAACAGGATTGTTATCCGCCCTCTGAATCAATAATTGTATCAGAGGTTCAGGTAAAAATTAGATTACAAGATATTCTAGACCTGACTGTTTCAAGAATATTGAAAATGACTAGTATTAACACTGAGGAGTCTCATAAATACACATTAATACTAAAATGGGGGTGTGATGGTGCTTCTTCTCAGGCTACTTATAAACACAGCTTCTCTGACCCTGGTTTTGATGACTCATCGGTGTTTATATGCAGTTTTGTACCAATCAAATTGTATGATGTTGATACTGAATCTGTAATTTGGCAAAATCCAGCAACATCTTCACCGAGATATTGTAGGCCAATTCTTTTTAGATTCGAAAAAGAAAATGAAAGGTTAACAAAGGAGTGTTATAATGACATAAGGGAACAAATAACTAGTTTGGAGCCTTTTAAAATTAATAATAATAATACTGTTGATTATAAATTACATTTCACTATGGTTGATACGAAAATATGTAATGATTTGACTGATAATAAATCCGCCGTGAAATGTTTTATTTGTGGAGATTAATACAAAACCACCAAATGAAGAACACTTTGGGTATGGGGCATCATCACTCCATGCATGGATAAGAAGTTTTGAGTGTATACTACACATAGCTTACAATCTCCCATTTAAATCATGGTCAGTGAGAGGGGACGAAAACAAAAAAATTAAAAAAGAAAGAAAACAACAAATACAACAGGATTTTAGAAGAGAGTTGGGTTTGTTAGTCGATTTTGTTAAACAGGGCTCAGGAAAGACTAATGATGGGAATACGGCTCGTGCTTTTTTTACCAATTATAAGATAAGTGCCCGTATCACTGGCATTAACGAGCAACTTATAAAAAGGTTTTACATCATACTTCAAACCATATCTTCTGGATATGAAGTAAACATAGAATCATTTAAAAAATACACACAAGAGACCGCGGAATTGTATGTTTCATTATATGACTGGTATCACATGTCAGTTACAGTTCATAAAATATTAATTCATGGTGCTGATATCATAAAATATAATGGTATAATTCCAATAGGGCAGCTGTCAGAAGATGCCCAAGAGGCAAGCCATAAAGTATTTAGATACCAAAGACTGCACCATACTCGGAAACTATCTAGAGAAATATGTAATACTGACATAATACATTCGCTGTTATTACTATCTGATCCTATAATTTCCAGTCATATAAAAAGACAAACTAAACACAAATTAATAGAAGTTAAAAATCTCCTTGTTACAGACGATTCTAATATTACATTTGTTGAAGAATAATTAAATTAAAGGTATTTTATCACCCTATAAAATTGCATTTGTATGTATCTAACAGTTAACAGAATATTATGAAATCAAGCTCGATAAAATCGAATAAAGTGATTGTGTGCAATAAAAAATCAGGCGTTTACAAAAATATTTGTTTCATAATTTTAACACTCAATGAGAATAAATTTAGGGTATTGTTAGATTATGTCACTCTTTAAATATGGAAATAGACCAAAATAAGTAAGTATTTGCTTTTAATTTAACAATAAATACAAGTTTTTCATCACTATATTTTGAGATTTTTTTTCACCTATATTAATTGCCATTTAATAAGTAAAACCTACCAAATTAGAAAGATAAACTTGTCAACCTTACACTGTAAAAATTTGAAGTCGCTACGTTGACGCAATCTTATTTTATTTTAAAAACATTGAGAAAGGAAGCGATGTCCAACGCCTTGTATGGGCTCGATCCAGTGTGCGGCGCACAGTGGTCCCGATTTAATAAAACATGGACATTGATGCTAGAGGCACGAACATTTTTTTGATGGTTACTGCTATGATAACTAATAAGGCAAAAAAATATTACAATCCTAAGACGTCTATTTCGTAGTAAAAAAAATATATACATATTTTTTGTATGGAATAAATTACGTTTCTGTCAATTTTTCGAAATTCTTTAACGATGTCAAGATGCCGATCACACATGTTATAAAACAAGTGATTCTGAGTATTTCATGCGAAGATACTTGTCACTTATCTCTGCGTACTTTTGAGTTATCGAGGGTTGAAAAATAGATTTTTTTATATTTAATATTTCCACGAAAAATTGCCAGAATTACAATATGGTGTATAAGGGACACTTTTGATGACACATAACAACGACTCGCACTCGCGCGCGCTCGTATGCATCAACTTTTACTAAAATAAAAAAAAATTAAGGGAAATACTTAATACAACGTTGTATGTATAGGTCCGCTGGCCGTCAAAAAGTAGCTTATACGAGAGGTTGCCCAATTTACAATATGTCCATCATTGATAACTCACACAAATATCATCTCTCTCTGAAGGATAACAAGTTTTTTTTGTTTCCAGAAGCTCTTGATAGGATGGAAGCCCATAAATACTCTCTGAAGCGAGAATGAATCTCAAATTGCGATATTGCCATTTTGACAAATTACATGATGTAACTAGCGCTAACGTTTATCTTCAGGTAGACACAGTTTTAAATTAAAAGATTGTCTACTATTTCATACTGTTCTTCGTTTTGGAACAGTTCTTTGATTATAGGTAGTCGCTAATTTCGTTTTGTTAGACTCTTTCAGTTTAGCACATTGTTACTTCGATAGTGAGTGTAGTAGAAGTTAATTAAATGAAAGAGTGGACTGTATACAATTAGTTGTCTATTCGGTATAAATAATTAACAATGTTATCGAGACCGTTTTGTGCAAAGTCGTTGAAGAGAGTGCGTCAGGATCGTCTTCTTCGATGTTCGCTCGCGAACCGAACATTGCTCGTTCGTTCGCCGAACGCTCGCCGCTCCCTCCGGTCACGCCGCCCGCGGGCAATGTCCGTGAGTAGACAACATAAAGCGTAAACTAATTCCTCCTCAGAATGATCTAAAAGTGTTAGAGAGCGCCTCTTCTTCTGCAGAAGAAGAATTTTGCATAAATCTTCAAAAGGTTTTTTATTTATACTAAAAGTCGATGGTTGCACATCTACTTCCGCAGTCTCATCAACTGGAGCGTCTTCCTCAGTATTAACGTTGTCTATGCGTTGTGTTAACTCGGTAAAAAACATTGTTTAAATCTATATTTTTACAATTCGGCCAGACAATTTCAGAGTCTAGCCAATGCGAATTCTGGTGCAAAAATGTCTTTTGGGCTCTGCTGGAAGCAGACCATATCTTCTTTGATATATTTCTTGTAAAATTACGACTTAATGATTTGATAATTACTCAAATCTTCGGAAGACAATTCAATGCCAATACGTTCGTCATTTTAGTCTGAAATGGTCTGGCCGAAATGTATTGTTTTATCGATATTACCAAAGAGTTACTACTTTAGGATTGGTAATATTCTAATCTTAGCTGTTATTGACACTCCTTTTAATGATGATAATTTGAGTAAACGCAGATCCAACGAAGCTCTAAAAAATGTATTGGACTCAACATACACCAGCGACATAGGTTTTTATTCAATACTTGAGCAGTTGTTTCAGTGCTTCAAATGAACGCTTAAGAGAGACTACTTAAAATAATACATTTGGTTTGTTAAGTTGATAAAATAAAAATGACAAACATTTTAAAGAATTTTAGTACGTACTTTCACATTCGAAATCTTACTGCTCGACAACCCTGTCATTTTCAAATGGCGGTTACCAGTTTCTTATAAATAGGTAGGTAGGTATATTCGAAAACTTCAAGCTCTTTTGGATTTGAGCTTAGCGAAACTTAAATTTTTATCATATTTTTGATGGCAGCAAGTTGGATTAAGGTTATCCCATTATTAATAATACGTTTTTGGAAAGAACATCTTGTACGGTAAAGTATTATTCTTTGACAAAGTGGTGTTGATTTCAAATGCGGCTTCAATTTCGAAACTAGTACGTTTATAGGCCAAGGTACACAATGATAATGCAAGAAACCCCAATCGTCGGTATTGAAATTTTAAAAGAAGGAGATATAAAAAAAATAAACTAAACATAAGCTAAGGTAGGTACTAATTACAAGAAAAAGTAGGGAAAACATTATAATATTCCTCTAGATTGTCTGGGTTGAAAAGTGAATATTTCCTAGGATCAATGCATACAACGATCACCGTGTCCTGGCGCCTCGCAGCCAAAAAATATTCAGCCTTAATGTCATATAGCGGCTTTCCAGGCGGAGGGACACGCCTGTTCGTGAATTCAGCAATTATTTGGTGCACATCACGAGCACTGGTCAGATTGGCTACAATATCATTAGCCAGAGCATGGTTTAAGATTTCCCTGAATCCATCTTCTCTATAATTTAAGCGTGTGAACATCAAAACAGTGTTCACGGAGTTTCTAGCACAAGTTTTGTGCAGAAGCATAATATCAGCAAAGAATTGCTCGACGTGATAATGTCTGCTTAGCAAGACCCTGTATCTGAGGCCCTCGCTGATGAACGAAGTGATTGTGTTACGATATTGGCTGTTGTCGAAGTCCCCCACCCTGAACAGCAGGAGGTTTCGCTTCATACACGCGCCGCTAGTCGGCGACCTGTACAACGTGGTCAAAGGGCCGCGGTGGTATAGTATTACGTTGATCGCTGGATGACTATCGATCCTGGGCAAGTTAATATGAATTCTACCATTTTTCCTACGCTGACTTCCGCCAGGTTGATTAAGTCGGACTGGGTTATAAACAGCATTCATGGCACCCAGACCTCCGTTTACATCAGCGGATGGCCTATAAATAATATAAAAACATTGTTATGATAGACAGCGATTTGAAAATAATGTCGTTACTCTAATACATCGTATACAGAAATAAGTAAGAATTATGATTCCTCTGATCAATCAATGAGCAATTAAAATTATTAAACTACAAGATTAACAAAATCATGAACTAAAAAATTGTAGAATGCCTACTTACTGAAACATGGATCAAGTACACTAAAAAAAGATGGATACATGCAAATCAGTGCGTGTGTGTGTTTTTTGTGTGTCCTAAAAGATCAAGTGAACTGAATTAATATTGTGGTTGAAGGATGCTATACCCTAAAATTGGGTGAATCAAATTTCAGCCCCCTAACTTTTGGTGTGCAAATAAAAGTTATATTCAATCGAAACTCAGTGTCCTCCTTAGCTCTCGCAGCCTTCTGTCTGTGAACGGCGACTCCAAATCCTCCAAAATTTTAATCATTTTGAAGGCGCCTAACATTAACTACCAATGCAGAGGTTCTCTAAAGTTACTTAACCCAACTTGCTACCACTAAAAAAAATTAACACACAACAACATACATTTAATTTGTACCAATTCTGATAGAATGTATGGTGAATCAATTAATAAGTAATATCCACCATATCGTCATCCCATCTCATTATAATTACTTTTCCATGAAATCGGACATTAACAGTGACCCGCATCTGGGGAGTGTTATAATTATTGTCCTCTGTCCCTGCATCGGTATTTAAGGCCATCCGGTTCAATGCCTGAGCAATTTGTTCGGATCTGTCCCTGAAACGTTTTAATTATATCGCACCTTTAAATTTAAACCGTTACTAAACGAAATTATGAAATTTTGCAGGAGAGCCAAAATAAGAAAAAAGTCAATGTTTTTTTTCAATACAGTCAAAGGAAATAGTATTTTAAGGCTTCTTAATGAGTTATATGATAGATATGTGCTAATGCTATGTTGTGTGATTTACAAATATAAAATATTTTTATGTATAGTATTATTTATTTTGATTTATATAATTATAGTCACACTTTACCATTTACTATTTTTTCATTTTTAAATAAATTACTATTCAAATTGCAGTCCAAATAATGTTACTATATTGAAAACTATTTAAATTTCAATGATATTGGTGATATTATTATACATTTAAATTTTATATCATAGAGTAGGTATTTGTGATGATGTTAAAATATTAAAAAAATAACAAACATTCGAAATCAACAATATTTTATGACAAATTAAAGATATCCATAAAAGCATTTAGCCTAGTTATTTATTAATCAGTCTTAAGACATTTTGTACCTTTAAATCATAGGAAGTATGACTGATAACAAATAAGAAAAAAACACACCTAACAATTACAAAAAAAAACATAAAAAATATATTAAACTCAAGTAACAATCTCAGCATTATTTCCCTACCCTCGAAAGGTTGTGAACAACCTTAGTTGATATCTACCTTAAATCACTTAATAATAAAAATGATGAACAATATTTTGTGGCCACTGCTCAGAATGGATGTAAGGTTGAGTCTCGTGGTACTAAAGATCTTCTCCTCATAGACATAACCATTAGCCAACAAGTTCGGCGGAGCAGGAAAGCTCTCTCTGCTGCCTGGATTGACTATAAGAAGGCCTATGATTCGGTGCCTCAATCATGGCGGGAGAGGATCTTAGAGTTGTATAAGGTAGATGCAACTCTGAGATCCTTTTTACGCTTATGCTCATGCATGGGGCAGTGGACTACAGTCCTTCGGCAGCCAGGTGGTGGTGAGAGGTCTCCTGATCCATTGAACTTCATAAGGATTGAGCGAGGCATTTCCAGGGTGGCAGTTTGAGTCCCTTGTGGTTCTGCCTAGCACTGAATCTTAGTTATCGGCTACGAAGAGGGGGTGAGGTCATTAGTCACCTGCTCTACATGGATGATCTCAAGTTGTTCGCAACAAAACGACAAGACCTGGTGAAGTTGCTAAAAACCACACAGGTATTTAGCAACGCCATCAGGATGGAGTTTGGTGTAGACAAGTGTGCGGTCTTACATGTAGACCGGGAAAAGTTGTGAAGTCTCCGAATTTACAACTTTCTGAGACAATGACACTCAAATCTCTGTCCGAAACTGAGACCTATAAGTATCTTGGTATGTCAGAATCGTTAGTTATATCGGTAGAAGACATAAAAAATCGGTGAAAGAACGCTTTTGAAGCCGACTGACAAAAGTTCTTAATAGCCTTTTGTCTGGTGGCAACAAAGCAAGAGCTTTCAACGGTTGGGTGATGCCTCTACTAATACACTCCTTCGGCATACTAAGATGGACTCTGACTGAGCTTAACGCCCTGGATAGGAAGGTACGTCAGCAGCTCACACAACATCGCATGTTACATCCGCGCTCATCTGTAATGAGACTGTATATTCCACGGAAGTGGGGAGGTCGAGGCTTCTTAAATGCCAAGAACCTCCACAACCGTGAAGTGTGCAGTCTCAGGGATTATTTCCTTACCAATGAATGCGGAATGCATCGTGATGTTGCGGCAGTTGACAAAAGCCTCACGCCGCTCTCCTTCGCGAACGAGAACTGGCGCAAGCCGCGGATCGGAATGACGTATCAGATTTGCATCTTGTGTAAAATTATAGTTAAAATTATATTAAGTTCATCCATAAATGTTTGCTTGGGTTCTTCGAAACATGAGGAATCTTTTTTAGCGTCCACAGCTTCCATAATGCGAGCCAAACGTGGGTTCCGGAAATACGACATCACCTGGAGCAAATAAATGCTTTTAATCTATATTTTATTATAGACTAAAAAAATTGTTTCACTATTGTAACTAGGCATACCTATCATAAAATTTTCTCATTGCTTATTGAAAAACTGTAATTAACGAAATAGGCACCCTTTAGTGATAAATATTATTAGATAAGTACCTAAAAAAATAAAGGCAAACTGTGACTATACCAACTGTTACCGTTTACCAAAGAAATTTTATAATGAATTGTGTATTTTTTTAAACGAAAACTGTGTTTAAACATATAGTCACACTTTACTCATTAAAAAAACTAAACAACTTACCTTTTTTGTGACGAACGGCCGTTACTATCCAAATAATCACACTATGAATTTAAACTTTCGTCATCACTCCGCAACAAACACGTTCTTACTTGCATAGACCCGTTATTGTATTTAGCGAGCCGTTCAAAGTTTGGCTTAGTAACGTTATGCTTTAACGCTAGATGGCGTTAGAAGGCAATTTTGAAGAAGTGGTCTATTTTATCTTGTAGTTTACGTGTCCTTTAGTAAGATGGCGTTGATAACTCATTTTTGCGAAAAATTCGTTTAGTAACGGTTTAACTTTAAAGGTGCGATATGTTAATTTAGTATTTGGTTCTTTATTTAATAAATTAATAACAATTCATGTAATATTTTACGACAACAAAATACTGAGTAATTCGAATAAATTAGACGAAATTATCAATTAAAACACTGAGTTTACCAAGACGAATATAAAATGAAGTTTTAATAAACCTATTTAATGAAAATCATAAATGAGCAAAGATTTTAAAAGAAAAGAACTAAGCTGTTTCCAAAATTATTATAGATCGTTTCATCTACGAAGACGCGCCCCACCACTTTTTGGGCGTGGGAAGCGCGGGGTCCGGGTCGTGCGGGGAGTTTCCTAATGTAGTCTCTTCGTCTGAGATTTCAGTCACTGTACTTATAATATTCTGAGTTCGTGTAAGGCTGCCCTTCAGGGTTGCTCTAATTAATTTTAATTTATTTATTTCCATGTCCAACCTCGCCAATATTATTAAATAATACAGCACTCAAATCAAACTCCCCGCACCCCGCGGTTCCCTCAACCAAAAAGTGGTTGGGCGCGTCTTCGTGGACTCTATAATTTTTAAATTAATCTATTATTTTTAGTGTACTTGATCAACTCGAGCACGAAGCCACGATAGCCGAACGGTGAAGGGGTCGGACCGGCTGATCCGCCATCCGAGGAACGCGACTATCACCCGTATTCACAAATATTATTATGAGGTCTCACAGTGCGCGTGGACGCACAGGGTGACACACCAACTATTCACAAAGCTGTATTCAACGCTGTTCGTTCGATTTGTTGCTTCACTTAAGCAAGCATCGTTTGTGAATACGGGCGTATGCAGGCGTATGTAATTTGTGCAAAAGCGCGACTATGTAATTTGTGCAAAAGCAAAATAACTACTTTTCTTTTATTAAATAAAAAAAAAGTTTAAGTGCATGCAAATTAAATTCTTAATATGAAGATAATTATTTCGGTTTTTACCGAGAACTGAATTAATTCTTAACATACGGGGCAACTAAATGAATAAAACATATTTATACAGGATGATCTTGTAATCAGTATTCAATTTTTTTAATAAGTTCCATACAACAATTTAACAATACAACTTTATCTTAATTAATTTTAATCACGGTATTTTTCGCGAAAAAATTTATTGAAAATCTAAATCGTGGGTGCCCAACCCATATCTTAAATTTTTAAAGGGTAAGGTACTCGCGTACCATTTATGTCTATTAAGCTTTGTAGTTAACTGTGTGATGCATTTTTTCAATGAACGAAGCAAATTATCCACGTGTGCCAAGGGGTCATCCATAAAGTACGTCACACGTAAAGAGGGGGGGAGGGGGTTGACAAAGTGTGACATGGTGTGACAAGGGGTGGGAGGGGTCCTAAGTTTCGTGACATCACATTTCAATTGTTTCAAATATTTGATATAATGTTGATTTCATAAAAAAAGTACTTAAATTAAATGGAAATAAAACTAATTTCGGAACTGCTGTTAATTTAATAATTTTTCGATGTGAAATTGCAAAACATGTGACGTCACACTAGGGAGGGGGGGGGTCTCAGAAATGTGACCACCTGTGACAAGGACGGAGGGGGGGGTCAAAAATCATGAAATTCGTGTGACGTACTTTATGGATGACCCCCAATTTTGAAGTCGAGCGCAGAGGATAAAAATAATTAAATATGAAAAAATGTTTTTTTTTTACGTAAATCGAACAAGTTACTGATTCTGAGTCCTAAAAATTTGGATATTGATTGCAAAGTCACCCTGTATAAATAATACTGTCTATAATAAAGCCCTATGGATAATACTACAAGAAACTTACCCAGGTGGGTTAATGGTATCCTGTAACATGGCAAGCAACATTTCAATGCAAAGTGGGGCTCCTGTACCTGACATATATTCAGCTACGTCGCGACGCACGCGCTGCGTTTCATATAGCTGTAAACAAATAAAAAAGTCTTCGACATACATACATACATATAGAAGGTTCAGCCAAACCAACGCGATCAGCCCGCGTGCGCGATGGCGATGGCGATCAATGCGTTTAATCTGGTTCAAAAGGTCCAAAGGTCCAAAAGTTTCCGGACTGCCTATATTAAGTTAGTCGGAGGCACAAAATTTTTATCTCCTACTAGACCACACTTCTTGTTTCCTACCACAATTTATTATTATTTCATTTTATTTACAAAAATATAGCATAAAGACAGGCGGCCAAAATTTTCTAAATGCATAACATGGATTATCGAGCTGTGATTGCAAAGTGAAGTCATGTTATGGTTATTGAGACTGTTCAAGTTCTTATTGAGTTGATTTTTATCACAATGCAGTTACAAAATTGTTATGCACAGATACAGAACTGTGTATGTGTTTGCTTGACAGTCACCGCCACGTCTCTGTCACATAAATTAAAGATGCTTAGCTCTGCGCACCAAGATGATCTTTTGACGGAGTATCGTATCTACATACATCAAATCTACATCTAGGTCAACAAAGCCAAATTACCTGCGCCACCACATTCTCCTCACAGCGCCTGCTCAGCTGGTGGAACCCCCTTGCGTACATGACGTTCTCGCTCCTGGCTAAGTCCGGCAAATTCGTGCTCAAGATTATCTGCACGAAGGGCTGCATCAAGGAGTACACGAACACGTTGTACCTGATACCCTGCGGCAGACCCTAAAAGTAATGTTTTGGAACCTGTAGCTGATATAAATTATAATGAAAATGCATTAAAACAATTTCATTAATTTGTTTGTAACTAGTAGGTCTCATTGTACAGCTTACTGCCCTACCTATTACCTTTACATACAGGGTGTGGTTTTTTTAAAACAACCAATTCAACCAACCAATGTTTGAGCCTCAGACTAGCAGATCAGGTTCAGCTGGGATAGGTAGTACCTACTCGTATTCAAAAATGAATAATTTTGATTTAAATTTACGCAGAGATAAGTGACAAGTATCTTCGCATTAAATACTCAGAATCACTTGTTTTATAACATGTGTGATCGGCATCTTGACATTGTTTAAGAATTTCGAAAAATTTACAGAAACGTAATTTCTTCCATACAAAAAATATGTATATGTTACTGTAAAAGCTCGAACTATGGTTAATCTTAAGATTTAAGTGTAAGTCTTAGGATTTACCGACGTCAGTTGGTAAATGTAAGTATTTCTGAAAATACAACGTCAACGTACCTCTGTCAGCTGGTAGATGTTGGTTTTAGGAATAAAACAATGAGTAATTCTTAATTACTTACTTTAATCAATTATTAGACAAAACAGGTAGGTACATAGTATTATAAAGGTATCATAATAATAATATGATAGTGTAGCGTAGGGTCTTCAATGAAAAGAGTGGACTGTATTTTATAGGTGTTTACTGGTAGTTCTTCATGTTATTACAAGAAATCAAGAAATGCAAGGCTGCGCGACGCGCGTTCGCGGAGGGCGGAAGTCCAAGTGGTCGGCTCCCGAGAGCCGCCCCTCCCGCTGCCCGCGCAGACCGCTGTAGTGCTGTGCCCGGCTTCCGGCGCACGTAGTGATGTGGGCAGCAGGAGGGCGAGTCGAGACGATGCGTAGACAGGCTCCCCGGGTTGAAGATATTCAAGGATGATCATCCAGGGGCAGCACGCAGATGTTGTTGAATCCTCGCCGAATTGTGCCCTTCTTGGTTCTAATTTCGGCCACTCTGCTGACCCCGTCGACTCCTGGGTAGGTCTTGACTATCCTCCCCAGGAGCCAGATGAGAGGAGGTGCAGTTTTGTCCTTTATTAGGACGAGACTCTCGGGTTTCAATGTGCCCCCGTGGCGCCACTTGGTCTTCAGTTGGAGGAGTGACACGTAGTCGTTGGAGAACCGTTTCCAGAAGTGTTGCTGTATGGCTTGCACGCGGCGATACCTCTTCAGCGTAGACAGGTTGGCATCCTCGGCTACCTGTGGAGACGGGACAGCTGTGAGAGTTCGTCCGACGAGGAAGTGGGACGGAGTCAAGGGGACGAGATCTGAAGGATCTGTAGACATGGGGGATATAGGTCTAGAATTTAAAATAGCCTCAATTTGAGTGAGACATGTGTTCATCTCTTCATAAGTAAAATGAGTTAATTTAAAAAGATTTTTCAAGTGAAGCTTGGTAGATCGGACAGCCGCTTCGGCTAGTCCGTTAAAATGTGGAGAGTAAGGCGGGGTAAAGTAAAAATTTATGCCTTCATCAGCCAAATCAGACTCTACTTTAGATGATGACAGAAAAGACGTTAACTCGTTACAAGCTCCGACAAAGTTAGTTCCATTATCAGAAGTAATAGATTGTGGTTTGCCTCTACGGGATACAAAGCGGCTTAACGCGGCTAGGTACGCCTCTTTGCTCAGCTCCGTAACCAGCTCCAGATGTACTGCCTTGACTGCTGAACAGACAAAAATACACAGGTAAGCCTTAATCAATTTACAACCGCGCCCTTTCTTATCAGCTATGTGCACTGGCCCGGCGTAATCCACGTAACAGTGTAAAAATGGAAACTCTAGTTCTGTTCTTTGTGCAGGAAGCTGGCCCATGATTGGTTGAATATTTCTACATTTATTTCTGAAACATGTAACACATTTATTTACAGTTTGCCTAGCGAGGTTTCTACCTCCGAGGGGCCAGTACGTCTGGCGTATATTAGCAAGTAGGCACAGCGGTCCTGCATGAAGAAGCGTTAAGTGTTTTGTCCTAAATATGAGTTTAGTTATGTAATGTTTACTACACAATAGTATTGGATGTTTATGATCATAGGTATAAGGAGAATTATCTAATCGACCTCCTACTCTTATAATGTTATTGGAATCTAAAAAAGGTGACAGAGATAGAAGGCGATTTTTAGCTGGCAAAGATTTGCCTGACACAAGGAGATTATGTTCATCGGTGAACATTTCTGATTGACAATGTCTTAATATCAAAAACTGAGAAGACTGAATTTCATTTGTAGTCAAACTACCGGTAAGTTTACTTTGCTTATTTTTGCAATTGAAAATAAATCGTTTAATGTAGGCTACAATGTGTAATAAGCGTTTCAAATTAGAATGTTTATGTACGATTTCCGAAAGTAAACTCGTGTCTGAATTTTGAGTGTCTTGTGTTAAGTGACAGACTAACTCTGGCAGATTCTGCTTCTCGTTGGGTTTAGAAGGCCATGCACTTTCAGGGTTTTGTAAGTATTGTGGCCCAGACCACCACAGCCCGGCGGAGCTGATAAGATCCTCTCCCCCTCAGTTTCGGTTTTATCGCGTTCGTTGAGTGTAGTCGTGTGCAGCAGTGTGGCTCCGCGGAAGCGTCGTAGACCCTCTGCCCGACTACTACCCGCGCGTGAGCCGATCCGCCGCGATACCCTCCGCCACCTTCGCCCGAGCCACCCAGTCGCGCCGCAGTTCGTCTCCGCAGAAGCGTCGAGACCCGTCGCCGCGCCCTCCAGCTCGGTGCGAAGCAGCACCACCGCGTCGCGCGCCCGTCTCCGCCGTAGGCGTCGAGAGTCCCGCCGTCGCGAGTGCGTGTGCGAGTGTCGAGAGCGATATCGCTATCTCTCTCTCCCGCGAATTGGACGCATCTACCCGCGACAGAGACGCTTTTTGTGTTGTGCCGTGCAAAAAGAGTGCAAGTGAGGGTAGATTGACATCGTAGAGTACCCACCGAATATTTGCGAAAATATCACGGAGGTACTCGAACATCGCGACTACCCTCACTAAAACTTTTTATTCATCGACCCGCGAATATCGCGATATACCGACATCCTGCAGTCCTGCAAAATGTCGGACGGCGAGGAAGTGCCGCCCCCACAGCGCCAGCCGGCGTACAGGCCTCTTGCGAGGCCCGCTCAGCCCGCCGCCGCCGCCACGAGCGGCCAGCCGAGGCAGCGCCCGGCCGCGCTCAGCCGCGAGCCGACCGCAGCGACCCAGCAAGGGCCCCCCGCCCCCCTCCCCGGCCGCGACAGCCACCGCCGCCCCAGACACCACCCGGACTCCTCAGAGGGATCGCTCTCCGAGGAGAAGAGACCCAGAGTCGGGCCCTCGCCGAAGCAAAGGGCATCGACACCGGAGCCACAGATCTCGCCCATAGAGAGGTATGTCCCGGGATACCGCGGGGAAAACACCCTGCGGACCCCTACCGCATCCCCGGTCGGGTCCGCCTCAGCGCCCGCATCGCCATCCGCCCACGGCTCCTCGGCCCGTTTCTCCTCGGAGGGCCGATCAGGCACGACAGCCGAAGGCAGCCAGCCGAGTGGGACGCTGGCCCCCCAGGTGGTCTCCGACGAGGACTACCTGGACTACGTAGCTCCTCGGCCGGCCTCGTCGAACTCCACGGCCCCGACGTCCTACGCGGCGTTGAACAGCCCCGCGCGGACCTACGCCGCGACACTGAGTGCTCCCTCCCCCCCCCCCCGCCACAACCGGAACAGGGGCAAGAGGTCGAGCTGATGGACGTAGCGCCACCTACAACCGACCCCGCCACGACCGCTCGCACCCAACGAGCTTACCCACCAATAGTGGTGGAGAAACTGCCGAACTGGACTCAGCACTTTCGGGAGCTGAGCCAGAAGCTGGGGCACCCCCCAAACGCACGGCCCTACAAAACTGGTGTGCGCTTCATCGCACGCACACCAGAAGAGTACAGGGTGGTACAGCGCCACCTAGTCGAGGCAGCAAAGCAAGACCAGAACCTGCACTGGTTCTGCTACTCGCTGCCGACGGAGCTCCCCACGAAGGTGGCCATCCGAGGCCTCCCCGCGAACACCGACCCTGCCGAACTAAAGGCGGCCCTCGACAAGCTGGGCTTCATCGTCCAGCATGTAAAACACATCCCCCCGAGGAGAGGCAGAGCAGGCTGCCTCTACCACGTTCAACTGGACCACCTGGACCAGCAGGAGCTCTCCCGCCTCTACGCGGTGACTGAGCTCCTGTACATGCCAGGCATTGTGGTCGAGGCCTGGCGAGGACGCAGCGGGCCCGCACAGTGCCACCGCTGCCAGATGTTCGGCCATGCCTCCGCTGGCTGCCACCGCCCGCCGAGATGCGTGCGCTGTGGAGAGGGGCACATTGTCGCAGACTGCCCCCACCCGCGCGACCACGCCCCCAAGTGCGCGAACTGCAAAGCCGCGCACACGGCGAACGACCGCCGCTGCCCCGCCTTCATGCGAGAGGCACGCGCAAAGGGGGCCAAAACGCACCCCCCCATACCAGACCCACCTCGCCCAGCCAAGGTAGGCCCCCGCCCGCCCTCTCCAGGGACAGCGAGGCAACCACGCCCTACTCCGGCGCCTCACCAACCTCGCCCTGCCCCGGTGCTGTCCAACACACACCAGACGGCAGAAGGCCCAGTACAGGGCGCAACACTTATGGCCCCAGCAAACCCTCCAACAGACCGCACAGCCCGCCCCCAACCTGCACCGGCGTCCTCGCGACGCCGGAAACGCTCTGGCAGGGCCCGCCGAAGGAGTAAGAGGCGTGCCGGAGAGATAATTTCCTCCCAACAGGAAGCGGCCGGACCCATGGTGGGACCCGCGCCAAATCAGCCACCTCCTCCCACTCCTGGTCAGCCTGTCGCTGCACAGGCGCCCCCTTCAAACCGCGCTAGGACACCCAACCCCCACGCGCAATTGGCCCCAGCATGGAGGTTCCCACCTCCTACCCAGGGGCCACCAACCCACCAAGCCGCCCACTCTGGGCATGGCGTCCCGTGGCCCACGACAGGCCCCCAACCCCTCGCGCGTGCTCCCCCTCAGCCGCGCCCGGTACTACTGCAGGACCCCCGCGCACGCGTGCGACCACAGGCGCTCACCGCGAACAACGCGCAGCCCCCACAGTGGTCAGCACAGACCGCCCCCACCGCCGCACCGATGCCCCCAAACGCCGAAACCCCCCTCCTCCTCCTGGTTCTGCAGATCCTGCAGTCAATCCTACTGGCGATGGCCAACGGAGAGGACATGAGGGGGGTAGCCCACCAAGGACTGGCGCTCATCAGCCAACGCCACTAGACGGCCTACGGGTCCTGTACTGGAACCCGGGGGGCATCAGAAACAGGACACAGGAGCTCCGCCTTCTCGCCCAGTCGCAGGACCTGCACGTAATCCTCCTGGGCGAGACCATCCTAACCCCAGCGTACTCACTCAAGGTCCCGAACTACTTCGTGTACCGCCGCGACGAGATCTCGGACCAGGGTCGACCCTACCGAGGAGTCGCAGCACTCGTCCGGCGCGACATAGTGCACGAGGAGCTCGAGCTCCTATCCTACTCCTCCACCAGAACAATAGGAGTAGCGATACACGCGGGAGGCGAGGAGCTGCGCCTGTATGCAGCATACCGCCCCCCCAAATCACAAGTAGTGGAGAGCGACTTCCTCTCCGCACTCTCCGGCACAACACCCACCATCCTGGTCGGCGATCTCAACGCCAAACACCCCGTATGGGGATCGCTCATGACGACCCCTGCGGGCGTTCGACTGCTGGAGATATGCGAGAGGGGAAACATAACCACCCACGGACCACAGGCCCCCACCAACATACCCTCCGACGAGGCCCGGAAAGCCGATGTGCTGGACATAGCCTTGTCCCACAATGTGCCCTGGCCAATCGAAGTCGAGGCGCTATATGACCTGGACACGCAGCACCTGCCGATCCTCGTCACGCTGGCGCCCCGCCCGGACGCCATAAACCCCCGCAATCCACCCGCCAAGGTCAACTGGGCAACCTTTAAGGCGGAACTGGCCGACCTGACTCTCGAGGGCCGCCTCTCTAACGCTGAGGAAGTGGAGGCAGCGGTCGAGCACTTCACCTCGCGCGTGCTGGCAGCCAAAGAAGCGGCAACCACCGTCTGCACGAGGGCCAGCAACCGGCGGGACGACCTCCCCGCCAACATCACTAAGGACCTGCGCAAGAAACGCAACCTTAGACGCCTGTGGGCAACAACTCGCTGCCCCAGAATCAAGGCGGAACTCAACCGCCTCACATTCGAGGTGTCTGCAGCGGTGAAGGAATGGCGCGGTGCTAGCTGGGAGAAGCACATAGACCGTGTAACAGATAGCACCGCTGACCTCTTCAAGCTGAACAGACAACTCTCCAGGCCGCCCACATCAACCTGCCCGCTGGTGGACGCCACCGGCGCCCGCCACTACGCGGCGGCAGACCGCGCCCGCCTACTGGCGGACCACCTGGAGGTGCAGTTCACCCCGCACCCCGCCGCCACCGACGCGGACACGACCGCCCACCACGACCACGTGCGGCGCTGCGTCGAGGAGATGCTGTCCTCTCCGCCGCCTCCGCTCGGCGGGGACGACTTCATCTCCCCCGCCGAGCTCCGCAAGTCTGCGCTGAGGTTTAACAAGCGCAAGGCACCCGGCCCAGACAACATCCCCTCCGCGGCCATCACCAACCTGCCTGGGAGAGCAATGGTGACGCTGACGCGCATATACAACGGCATCCTGCGCACCAGCCACTTTCCCAGTGCGTGGAAAACCGGCAGCGTCATCACGCTGCCCAAGCCTGGCAAAGACCGCCGAAGCCCGGCCAGCTACAGGCCGATAACGCTGCTGTCCCACCTAGCGAAGCTCTTTGAACGCCTGCTGCTGCGCCGAGTCCGCCCGCTCGTCCCGTTGAGAGACGAGCAATTCGGATTCCGCAGCGGCCACTCCACCACACTGCAGCTGGTAAGGGTGTTGCACATGCTGGCCGACGAGAAGAACCAGGGCCACCGCTCCGTCGGGGTGTTCCTCGACGTCGAGAAGGCCTTCGACCGGGTCTGGCATGTCGGCCTGCTGTACAAGCTCAAGCCGCTGCTCCCTCCTGCGCTGGTGCACCTGATCGCCTCGTTCCTCCGCGACCGCACGTTCACCGTGGTCGTGGAGGGAGAGGCCTCCCAGCCGCGCAGCATCAGGGCAGGCGTTCCTCAAGGCAGCTGTCTGTCGCCGACGCTATACGCCACTTACACAAACGACATCCCCACCCTCCGCGACCATCTTCGAGAGGGAGAACGGGATGTACCAACACCAGCACCAGAACATTATATGACTGCCTGAAAGCTCCCTGGCATCCAGGAACCGCCCGCTCGCTGGTCGTTCACTGGGCCTCGACCAACGTCGACTCACCCGGTGGGCTGGTACCGCGCCGAGGGCGGGACAGTGGTGCCAGGTAGAAGCCCAGGCAGTCCGTCGCCAAGCGACGTCAAACCACCGACTGGCAGTAGCCAGTCGAGATGCAGCACGGGCCATGAGCACAAGCTCGACGCCCGAACCGGCCAAGAAGGTCGAAGACCTGTGATCGATCGATAAGATCAGCCTTCACCCCGCGAGAAACAAGATCGGCGGGATTCTCGAGAGACGGTACGTAGCTCCACAGACATCCAGCTGTAGTCTCGTTTATTTCGTTTACCCGGTTACGAACGAAAGGTTTAAGTCGCTGTACAGGCATCTGCAACCAACCTAGTACAATAGTGGAATCACACCAAAATTTGCATGTAACTTGTAATCGTAAAGATTGTATTATTTTATGACATAACCTTGCCCCTAATAGAGCCCCACATAGCTCTAGTCGAGGCATGGTTGTGGGTTTTATAGGCGCGACTTTATTTTTGGAAGCTATAAGTTGAACATGGACTCCATCATCAGTGCCAATGGAACGAGCATAAATACATGCTCCGTAAGCTTTTTCAGAAGCATCTGTAAAGATGTGCAATTCAACATGACGGTAATTATCCTGTAAAATCCAACGAGGTATTTTAACATTATTTAGGTAATGTAATCTACTTGAAAATGAAGTCCAAGGTAATTTAATATCATCTGGAACCTCTGTGTCCCAGTCTAATTTATGTTTCCAAAGTTTTTGCATTATAATTTTTGCATCTACTATGGTGGGGCCCACCAATCCAAGTGGATCATAAATCTGGCTGATCACAGATAGTATGTGTCGTTTGGTGATTTTGTCATATAAATTTATGTTTATAGAAAATGACAGTAAGTCTAAGTAGCTCATCCAATGCAAGCCTAAGGTCTTAGTAGGTGGATTTTCATTGTTTTCATGTAAAGAGACTATGTTGTGAGTAGTATGGAATTGGGCATTCTAGATCATCCGTCGCTCGTCGCAGCTAGCGCTGCTCGCTCCAGATGATCTAGAACGGCCCAATTCCATAAGGAAATATTTTTGAGCTTTTAATTTAATCGAACGACAGAATTATCGTCATTTAGTTGTAATACATCAACCACAGCGGTCAAGTTCAAATCTGATATGAAATTTCTTAAACAAAAAGAATCTCTGAAATTAGAATGTGTCTGCCCAACATCACCGAACATGGTTAAGCGTCATGGAAACTTGTTGCCAAATACTATACGTAGTATTGTTTGCGGTCCCTCGAACTGCGGGAAGACCAACTTAGTTATCAGCCTGCTGCTACACCAGAAGGGACCGCGTTTTCGCAACTTGTATGTGTATTCAAAGTCATTATATCAACCTAAATACGTTTTTTTAGAAAAGGTATTAGAAAACGTTGCTGGCACTACCTATAACAAGTATAACCATAATAGTGAAGTTCTAAGTCCACAAGAGGCTTTGCCTAACTCGATTATTATATTTGACGATGTTGCTTGTGAAAATCAAAACAATATACGTGACTATTTTGCGATGGGTCGACATAAGAATATTGATTGTTTTTATATCAATCAAACTTACACTAAAATACCCAAACAACTTGTAAGAGATAATGCGAACCTTATAATATTGTTTAAGCAAGACGACATTAATCTAAAACACGTTTACGAAGAACATGTAGGGTCTGACATGACGTGGTCTCAGTTCCGTGAAATGTGTTCTACTGTTTGGAGTAAGCCGTATAATTATGTTATTATTAATAAGGACTGTGAACGTAACAACGGTTGTTATAGAATGAAGTTTGATACATTCATAATAATGGACTAAGTTTTTATAAAAGTAGCTGTTGAGTTACTTACGAATTAATCACACCAGGGAAGCCAAACTGAGTGGAATCCTTTACAATGGAACGAAACCTCAAGGAGCAAATTATTAAATCTGCAGCGGCTGTGAAAAGAAAAGTAGAAATGATAAAAGATTTCAGAAATGAAAATGATATGGCATTAGAAACTATATTTAAACCTATCGTTAACCCACTGAAGTTGTTAACCAGTGAATCAGACAAAAAACGTCAAATAAATGATGAATCAAGGCAAACTGAAACAGTAAAAAGAGCTAAATACAGTGAAAGCGAGTCATCAAATACGTCTATTGGAGATTACGAAGAACCTATTGATAGTGAAGCAGTCTCAGATGATGATGATCGCAAAACACCTAACGAAACCCTCGTTTCGTTACCATCTGATGTTCAAGATGTTCACGAAAACTCATTCAAATCTCTGCAGTCTTCTCCAAGTGTTGCCAACGATTCATTATCATGGTCCGTATCGTCTGAAGCAATAAAAGATGTACCTTACGGTGTAAGACATGTTAATAAAAAACTTTTGCTAGGCAATACCCGTGTTTATGACGACGATAGGATTCTGAAAATTGGAAACCGGACCTTGAAAAAAACTCCAGGCTTAAAACAATTATTGTATAACAAGACACCAGATTTAGATGTTATTACGCAGGAAGACTTACAACATTATAAATTATTACTTATCGATACCAATGCACATAAACGTAATTTCGACCCAACAAAACCAATCAATAGTAACAAGGGATTAAAATATATGCGAGTGATTAAACCACTATTTAAGTTCTCAAGAAATCATACAAGTAGTGTAGAAAGTCTTCATCAGGGAGAAGGTATTGATATTCTAAAAAAAGTGAAGACGGATACTGATTTAGTTTACTGGAACGATCCAAATGAGTTAGTAGAACGATTGAAACTGCTACTTGGATCATGGGCTGCTGGTAACACTGGAGTACATAATGAAATTTATGCAATTATCGAAGAGTTGCACGAAGCTGGTATCATAAAAGACATCAAATATAATAAGCTTCCCTTAGGAAAATTGAGCAGTACCATTACATTGCAGAAGCCGACAAGACGGCAATGAATATTGATAAATTCGGGCATCACGTTCATAAGCGTTTACGACTAACTGAATTTACTGACATTCTTACCGATACATTAGTAAGAACAAATTCTGGTGATTTTGATTTAAAATCATCAAGATTACTGGGTGTACAATCTCCTGAAAAAAGCGATGAAGCTGTGAATAAAGATTATGTTGATAAGTGTGTTCAAGAACTGAAAAATGAAATGAAAACAATACAAAATAATGTCAAAAAGTACTTAAACAATTTGGAAAAACTGACTACTAACCATTTAAGTACATTGTATTACACAAAACAAGAAATTGATGTCATGGTTGGAGCTAAACCTGATAAGAATGAGTAAACAAGATATAGTAAACGAGATTCACAAAGCAGCACGAAGAAATTTCTCTCGTAGACACACGATTATAAAAGGAATAGACGACTTATGGCAAGCTGATCTTATTGATTTACAGAAATATTCGTCATTTAATAAAGGATATAAATATGTTTTAGTAGTTATTGACGCTTTTTCAAAATATGTATGGGTTAGACCTTTGAAATCCAAATCAAAAAATTGTGTTACGAGTGCAATGCAAAATATATTATCTAAATCGACAAGAAAGCCTACAAACTTGCAAACAGACCTGGGGACAGAGTTTTATAATACTTCTTTTAAGCAGTTAATGAAAAAACATGGCGTAAATCATTATTCCACATACTCTGTTAAAAAAGCTTCTATTGTAGAACGAGTAATAAGAACTTTAAAATCACACCTTTACAAGATGTTTAGTTTGTGCGGACGATATGAATGGTTCCATAATAATTTAAATTCAGCTGTGCATTACTATAACAATACTTTACATCGAATCACGAAATTCAAGCCGGTTGATGTTAACAATAATAATGAGACATTAGTCAGGTGTAACATTGTTAAATCCCAAAAGCGGAATGTACGTCAAAGGTCATCGTTTCAAGTCGGTGATTATGTTCGTATAAGTAAATTCAAAGGAGATTTTTATAAAGGTTATACCCCTAATTGGTCTACCGAAATATTTCGCATTATTAAAGTAAATAAAACCAATCCTCAAACTTATCAAATAGAAGACAAACACAATCTAAATATTCTGGGTTCTTTTTACGGATTTGAATTACAGAAAACCAAGTTTCCAGATATTTATCTCATTGAAAAGGTAATAAAAAAGAAAGGAAATAAGCTATTGGTAAAATGGTTAGGTTTAAGTGATGAGGAGAACAGCTGGGTGGACAAAAGTGAATTAGTAGTCTAGGTATATAAAACCTGATGATAATTATTATCTCATATCACTCTGTGCTTATCGATGAAGGAAGGCAGTGGTATTATTAATACTTTGATAGATAATTTACCGTTCGAGTTACATTTACCTGGATATCAATTTTGTGGTCCTGGAACAAAACTTCAGAAACGGTTACTTAGAGGCGAAAGAGGAGTAAACAAATTGGATGAAGCTTGCATGTATCACGATATTGCTTACAACAATAAAGATTCTAGTGCTCGACACAACGCTGACGTAGAACTTTTAAACATGGCTAAGAAGAGAATGAAATCGAAGGATGCCAGAACCGGAGAAAAGATAGCATCGTGGATAGTAAAAAATGCAATGAAGGCTAAAATTAGGGCGGGCTCTGGTGTAAAATCATTTATGTCGGGTATTAAAAAAATACGAACACAAATTAAAAAACTAAAATCGAAGGACAAACATTCTACTATACAATATGCATATGCTGCTGCAAAAAAACTATTTTCAAATAAAAAAGGAATAAAATTACCACGGTGTATTCCCATTCCAAAATATGGCGGACTCTTACCTCTCATTCCCATATTTGCGGGATTATCAGCCTTGGGTTCTCTAGCGGGAGGTGCAGCAGGTATTGCGAAAGCTGTTAATGATTCTAAAGCTGCACAGAAGAGTCTTCAGGAGTCTGAACGCCATAATAGAATGATGGAAGCGGTAGCTCTTGGAAAAGGATTGTATATAAAACCGCATAAAAAAGGAGCTGGTTTATACTTAAATCCTTCAAAAAACTAATCAAACGGCTACCCAGACGTGCTCTCACAAATTTTGATATATTAGAACACGCTAGTGATATACCATTCTTTCGCGGTGTATTTATGAGAGATAAATTACCTTTGAAGGCTAAAAAGATTGAGTGTGGTATACTAAATTTGGATAGCAGCAAAAATCCTGGAACGCATTGGGTAGCCTTTGTAAAGCAAAACGATTACGCAGAATATTATGATAGTTTTGGAAATTTAAAACCGCCGTTGGAATTAGTTAAGTATTTACATAACTTACCAATAAACTATAATTATGTACAACATCAAAGGTTTGGAACCACAAACTGTGGTCACTTATGTCTAAAATTTTTAAGAAACTATTGGATAAAGCATTTATATAACAAATGTAATAAATAAAATTGTCAGTATAAAAATGTCTTTCACTGTGTCCATAACCGGGGTAGGAGCCTGTTTAATTACAAACTATTCACCAACGTTGGAATTACGAGGAGACTACGAATGCGGTCTTATATATTTTTCAACTTTCAATTCTATTCCTAACATAGATGAAAGAAACAATAAATTTTATTATGGTGATAGCGAAGTCATTAAAATTCCTGAAGGGTCTTACGAGCTTCAGGATATATGTGATTATTTAAAAAGTAACATAAAGAACACCGTATTAAAACTAACCTGCAACAACAATACCTTGAAGACAAATATATGTTGTTCCAAAGATGTTCACTTCAATAAGAAAGAATCAATTGGTAAAATATTAGGATTTGGTATGGGGACGATAAATGCTAATATAAGTACTGAGTCTGAGTATCCCGTCAGCATTGTATCAACAACCATCGTGCGGATCGAATGCGATGTAGTTAGTGGTTCTTTTGTAAATGGGAAAGCAAGTCATATTATTTACGAGTTTGTACCTAATGTACCACCTGGTTATCGAATAATTGAAATACCTAAAAACTTAATTTATTTTCCTGTTAACAAAGATTCCATAAGTGCTATTAACATAAGATTGTTGGACGCTGAAAATAAAGAAATAAATTTACGTGGAGAAGAAGTTCAACTGTACTTACACTTCAGAAAAAAATGTTGAATTTCAATAAAAACCCAATCACCTCGAGTACTCAAGTCAGTTCTAAAAGAACACCTCATAAAGACACATCCCTTCAAGTAAAAAAGAAGCTAACCAAGAATAATAAAGCATTTCTTAAGCTAGTTGGTTTAATAAAATGAATATTTTAAATATATCTCAACAAACACCATACGATAATAGTATTGAAAGTTTTGAATACCATTCATACAAACCATACGTAACCAGTTTCAACAAGAACGATGAAATACGGATACCTATCAATCAACAGGACCTGTACGTGCTGCCTTCACTCAGTAGTTTATACATCGAGGGTAAAGTGAACGTCTTTAATAGCACGACTAAAGAAAAAGTATCAAATGTACATTTTGTCAATAATCCAGCGTTGTTTCTATTTCAAGACATACGATACGAACTAAATGGGGTAGAAATAGATAAAGTTAAGAATGCAGGTATTACGACGACAATAAAATCTTATCTATCCTTAAATGATAATGAGTCTAAGTGTGCAAAAGTTTGGGGTTGGTCGCCCACGGGCACAAACAATGCAGCTGGTGGATCATTTTCCGCATCTATTCCGCTAAACAAGATATTAGGATTTGCAGAAGATTATGATAAAATTATCATTAACTGTAAACACGAGTTAGTATTGCTGAGAAGCAATACTAATCTCAATGCAATCAAACTTAATACAGGTGAAATAGTAGATGACATTATAATTAATAAAATAGTTTGGCGAGTTCCACACATTAAAGTATCAGATAGAGAAAGAATTAATCTATTAAAACATTTAGAAAAAGATCGACCTATTCCATTAGCATATCGTAATTGGGACCTATATGAATATCCACTACTACCTAAAACTCGTAAACATACGTGGTCTATTAAAACTTCATCGCAAATAGAGAAACCACGATTTGTTGTAATCGCGTTACAAACTAACCGCAAACATAACGCTCACTCGTCAATGGCTGAGTTTGACCACTGTCATGTACGTGATGTAAGAGTCTTTCTAAATTCGTCATATTACCCATACGAAGGACTAAATGTTAGTTTTTCCGAAGACAAGATTACTTTATTATATGAGCAGTACACAAGATTTCAACAGTCGTATCACGGACGTCGACCAGAGCCGTTGATGAGCTTGAAGGAATTCAGAGACGTGGCTCCCTTATTTGTTATCGACTGTTCGAGGCAACACGAAACTTTGAAAGGATCGATCGATGTAAGAGTTGAAATCGAAACAGATCAAGAAATACCCGATCAGACCGCTGCTTACTGTTTGATTTTAAACGATTGTATATTTGAGTACAAACCTTTGAGCAATATAGTAAAGAAATTATCATGAATATCAACACAGCAATTGTGGATATTCAAGGGTTCAAAAATAGTGTTAATGAATTTATAGTTAAAGAACTTGCTATGGCTACCCAAGAGCATACTTACATATTTTTGGTAAAACCACCATATCCGTTCAATTCATTAACCGCTGAAGAGAAAAAGCAGGTTCGCTGGATCGAAAGAAACAGAGGCTACCGCTGGAGTGAAGGATATGTAGACTATAGAGAATTTCAAAGAATTATTAAACCTTACTTAAAAGACAAAAAGATTTTTGTAAAAGGAGACGAAAAGATCAATTGGGTGCAGGATCTATGTGGAAAAGAAAATAATATTGTAGATATAAGTAATTTAAGTGCTCCTAACTTAAATACTCTTCATAAAATGTATTGTTCAGATAATACTGCATTATATAATTGTATTTATCATAAGAAAATTTGTGCATTAAAAAATGTAGTATGCATAAAGAAATGGTGTGTTGAAAATAAAGTTAATTTATGATTTTTAAATAAACTATACTTATTAAAAGGCATTACCGTCTTTAATTTATCGATCCTTCAAGTAAAAAATAATTAAGTCTAAATAGTAAAAGTAATTGTTTCCTATTTGAGGTGGTGAAAAAATAAACACGTTTAGTTTCTAGACTTTATTGCTACTTTCTTATAAAACTATTATTTAACCTAAGTACATATTTATACTTAAAACTAAAGATTATCACTACACAACTTTTTTGAAATTTTTCTTATAACACTATCAGTCATATCCATTATTTCGTCATTGTGTTCTGTCACCACATACTGCGCACTCAGCACCACATTGTCCTCACTGTCACTGTGCTCCGGGTCCCGCGCCGTCGAACAGGAAGGCTCGCTGGTTAGGTCACTCACCCGTATTTGTATGAGCCGAATGCCTCTCGAGCGTTCCCTGTTGATAACGTAGGACTTTGCAGAACTACGTCGCTTTTTCTTGGCCTCAGCCTTCCGCCGAACCTTCTTTTCCCGCAAGGCTTGGGGCTCGGTCGTCTCAGGCCTGTCCATTAGTTCCTGACAGGCTTGAGTGAGCCCTTCCCAGGGATCACAGGTGTACTGGGACAGCATGATGTTGGTGTCATCAGAGTTTTCCATGATCTGAAAAGTAAAACAATTGTTAGTGTTCGTATTATAATACAATAATACCTATACCAATAAACCTTAGAAATTGTATACTTACCGAAAATGTATTCTCTCGCTTGTCTGGAGGTGTGGAATAATATGGAGTGAATGAGCTCTCGTGGTGTTGAAATATTTATTAAAAATTATGTTTAGTACAGATACTTTATTACGAAATCGCTGAATTTGCAAAACTGAACGGATGTATTGTATCAGCGTATTGCAAATTACAATATTGCGTGATTACGCTTATTTGACGATTTTTATGAGTTTAAATAAAACCATAAATTGTGTAAATTATTAAATGTTTATTTCTATTAACTTATAAATAATTACAATATTTATGAAATAAATTAAAATTAACCTTACACCTATAGTTAGTTAGTTTAGCCTAAATGATTATTATAATATATTTCAGCATAATGTAAAGCATTAAATTAAGGAACTATGACCCCATGCCTTTGTGGAAACTTTGTCGGGCATTATGAAACGTTTGTCATCAGCATTTGATAAAGCAATTTTATTTACTGTCTGGGTGAAAATATTATGCTTAATACATTTAAACAGAATATTTTTTCTGCGCACTATTTTATCATTGAGTAATACATCATTGTAATCGGATGCGTTCAAATGTTTGATAACATTCTTTCTAATGCCTTTTGCCTTTTTGATTACATCAGTTTCAGTTTTAATGCAGTACAGTTTTGATCTTAGCCCTACAAATTCAGTCATAATACGTCCGCCAAGTTCATCTTTGAACAAACCCGGTACTTTTTTGTTCATAATCGGAAGATCGTGCTGGTTTTGCGAAGCGTAATTACTGGTGTCGAAATATCGCAAGAAATTTTGTTTTATGTCTCTGTATACATCTTTAGTCTGTATTTCATAGATAAAACTATCAGTGTCCGTGTAACATAATTGCACTTTATGACCGTAGTGAGGCTTTATGACAGAGTAATGAAACTGATACATATGGCTTTTTGAAAGCTCTAAAACAGCAAAACCTACGTAAATCGGCTTGTCGAGTATAATTCTTTCCGGTTTCATTTGAACGGCTACTAAGTTTTCAGTAAAAATGGTAGCGCTGTGAAAATTTGGTCGTGAAATTAACTTTGCCGCAGAGATAGATCGATTCGTTCGATTGGTATCGTCCTGCCATTGATTCACTAATTTTACGTTTACTCTACGCTCAGTATCTTCTAAGGTTTTTCCAAAGACAGAATTATTCATGAGCTTAAATAAGTCTTGTTGAAATGGTGTTTCTGCTTTCTTTCTCAATTCGGTGTTAAGATTAATATATTCCGCTAAGAATTTACTTTGCTTGAATGTAACTACCCGATGTATTTTTTTCAAAATCAAACCATGATTTAAACACGTTTTTAAATGTACGTAATGAATTACATAATTGTATTTTGAGTATAAATTCGGCACTAATTTAGAAGTTGTACCTCCTGGAGGTATAAATTTCTCCGCGCAAAATGGATAGTCGTTATGAGTACAGTGCAACTCTTCGGGGTACAACAAATCAACTTCTAGTATAAATCCATATTCTGCATCGTCTGAAACGTTTGTAATATGTAATCTATCAATTTCGTGTTGTTCAAGAAATTTAAAATTAGCTACTGGCAAGGACTGACACATGCTGTAACCGTATAGATTATTACAGTCGATGTATAAGAGAAAAGAATCTGGTTTAGTTTCATCGTAATTATCCATGTAAATGTTGTTCGCGCTAGCTAGCCTGGTAGAACAAAGACAAATCCCACCCCGCACGCCTTTCTGTACGAGGCGTATAATTTCTAAGTCAGACAGTAGCTCCAACTCTACGCCCGTTTTCAATAACATCGCGTCAAATGATAAACTTGGTGCTGTTAAGTAAAAAGCTGGATCTAGATGATAATTTCTTTTACATACCGCTCTAAAATTTTCAAAGATATCTGTCAACAAATAAACATCGGTTTTAAGATAAAGATCAGTATATTCTCCCAAATTAGAAATATTAAAAGTATTCCAGACCAATTTCGCGTGCATGTAATCTTCATCGCTAATGCCCTCATCAGTCAAAGTATTATAAAAACTTTCCTTAGAGGGCAGATGTTTCTTAGAATACGATTTCCAAGATTTCATATAATCGTAAGGATAAACACCCTTACGGGTTAATAATTCAAATTCTCTATCTTCGGTAAAACAACGTTTTAAGTGAACAAAATCGGATTTGTGTAGACCGTTTCCCAATTTTTCTAAGCTTGTCCCTAAAAACTTAAAAGAGTCTACAAATCTTATTTGGGCAAATTTACTATCAGACATCTTTAAAAATTTTGTAAAAGAAATGTAATTCTCTTTGTTCTTCGGTATTACTTTTATGGGACCCGAACTTTCAGCCAATTCTTTAATGAATAGATGACAGTCATAGCCCGCTAGGTTATGAAAAAAGACGGGAATTAATTTAGGCAGGCTGTACTGTAAATTACAGTGTTGGTGAGCGGCACCCCGGTAGCGGCCTGTCAAGTGACAGTGGTCCCTTACTTTATCAAACAGTATTAAACCATTACAAATGTGACACACATCAGCTTCAGCATGTATTTTAGCATCGTTTTCATCGAACACCATTGGCACATCGACACTCAAAATGTCATAAATCTTTTCTATATCTTTGTAAAGACTTTTAAGAAATTTATGAACACAGTCAAGTCCGCGATACGAAACAAAACTATTAAGATTTTCGTCAAACGAGCACACTACGTTATAAGCAAACGCCGCTGGAATGTGTTGTTTTTGATTTAAAGTAAAACTACAAGAGGGACTCGGTTCACAAGTTGCTATCGGTTTAAGAAGAGTTTCAAAATCAGCATACACAACGAAAGGAATATCTTGTTTCCGATTAAAATTTTTAAAATTAAGATAACTACCTTGTTCCGGTAGCACAGTGGTTACGCCGCTACAAACGTGACCATCAAGTTTTTCTTCAGATGCAAAGAAAAGTAAACAATCGTCACAGAAGTATATCTTATTATGGTGTTTTGTTATTTGAGCTCGTACAAGACGTGACAAATTCTTTATCAAAACATAGTGTGATTTGTTTCCATTTTCAAGAAGTAATAAATTAATCCTAGTTTTCCTTTTAAATTCTGATCTATAAATTGGCCCCACAATGCGCTTATTCTTTACGGAATATACATTGATGCTTAAAAATCTATTATTATTTTCAAATGTTTTAATATCTGTAAAAGTGACAGGAAAGTTTAACCCATGCACGTTTAACACGTCTTCAAAAGGAGGGTACGAACCTGTACGATCAGTATTGCGTTTAGCTGGATAAAGCGCTGCAATGATGCTCCACAAAAAGCAAAAGTTATCAGCGTTTTTAACGTTGATACAAGCTTTTTTCCTTTTTAAATGAAGTGGTAAATCCACATAGGTTGAACCTGCTCCACTTAACGGATCAAACTTGTTAATATTGATTTCAACATATATGTTATTTAAAAATCCCCAGCCACTGTCACGATCCTGAAACTCTTCGACTTTTTTACACAATGTACGGACGACGGAGTTAAATACTTGGTCGTAATTAAAGTTGCGATGAATAATCATATTCTTAGTCGCGAATGATTTTATATCTTGCGTATCGCTTTTTAACAAAATAAAATTACCAAAATACTCTAAATTAATTTTTAAACTAATGTATTGCTTTAAAGATTTTTCTATAAGAACGAGCAACTTAGAACGTATACTATTTAAGAATATCTCAGGTAAAGTCGACTCGTTTCCCGCGTTCGCTAGTATCCTATACGAAGCGATACGGCCTCTGAAGGCAGAGGAGATCTTAACTACGCCGTCCTCTACCGGAGCTGCGCATTTGTTCTTATGCGCGTTACTCCGCAAATGCCCTACCCAATGCGTATTGTCTACACGTGCTGAACAAGCCGTACAAAAAGGCATGGTTTTTATATACTTTACTTTATGCTGAAATAAATTTCTTTAAGGTTAGTTCCTTATTAAAATAACTAATACTAAAAACTAGGAAAATTACTTTGAAATCCTAATACTTCTAAAAAGTCAGTATGTATAGATCTACCACATACCAAGTGTAACGACTTCACGCGCACTTTGCCGTGTTCTTTAACAGACTTACCTGTTACCTCTCTAAACAACAAACCTTAGTTAGGTACCTACCTTTGTACCAAAAATCAAACGTACCTACCTATACCTTGTATTGTACCCTGAATACCAGTTACCTGTTGTGTTGTTATTGTATTTTCTATGTGTAACTTGGTATGTGGTCGACTATACTTACAAAACTAGAAGGAATTAGGAAATTCAAAGAATACAATTTATTAACTAAAATAATTTTTATTATTTACTATTTACTATTAACTAAAATAAATTTTTATTATTTAATATTTACTTTATTACTATAAAATACAGGCTCTCGATCTTCAAATAATTTCTTCAGACTCTTCATAAATTTCTGAAGATCTTGCCACTCCGATGTGCCGGTGTTCAGCTGGACCTTCGCGGTGAGCAGCGCCTTCTTGTAGCGCTCCGCGGGCAACACCTTGAGCGCGTCGCTGGTGGTGTAGGCGCGCACCTCTACGTAGTAGGTGCCGTCGAGCGGAGCGGTGCGCCGCACGGAGCCGTTGGCGACCTTGGTCGTCAGGCTGCTGTCCAGCTGCTGGTGAGCCGCGGAACCCCGACGTTGGGAGTTCTCGACCGCTAGCGTCTCGTCCTCGTCGGATAACAATCCGAAGAGATCTTTAGATCTCTTTGACGAAGCTCTGAAATTAAAAATTAATATTATTAATACTTGACTCGCAGAAACACTCTTTCAAGTACAGGTGCTATAATAAATAGCGTTGTTTAAAAGCCTGTACTTGGAAATCATTCATCTTCATTTGTAACACAGTATCTAAAGACAAAAGCATTCAATCAACATATATACACACATAAATCTTCGCTTACATACCACTGAACTATCCACTTACCTAGATTTTAGAGTTCACTTAACACGCTCACACAGACACACAGACACACACACACACGCATTTATGATACCAACCACTTACCGAGATTTTTAATAAACATATAACTACACACATACTTAACATACATACACATACATTGTTTGCTTACATAGCACTGAACCATCCACTAATTAGATTTCAGAGTTCACTCAACACGCTCATACATTCACACACACTCACACGCATTCGTGAAACGAACCACTTACCGAGATTTTCAATCAACATACACATACTCATACGCACATAGTTGGAACATCCACTTACCGGGGTTTAGAGACACGTTTCTTTTTCGGTACTTGCGGCTCAGCCTCACACTCGGAGTCGGATCTGTAGGGACAAATATAATGATTCAGTAAACTGACGGGATGCCTGCGCATCTATGATCTTAAACTTTTCTCATCCCAAAGTGTTTACTTACGTGTGATGAGAGCGTTAAAGATCAATGATGATGCACTAGGAATAAAATTATGTTTGTTGAATGAACCTGAATGCACTGTACCTTGATTTGACTGGCGTCTTCCTCTTCGGCGTATATTTGCGAGAACTGGAGGCAGCAGCGCTGTCTCCGAACACGGATTCGATCTCGGAGTCGGACCTGTAAAGATAAAGTAAAATTCTATGTAGTAATCGAAGTCTCATCAGCGGACCAGCTGAAGGTGGACGGATGGATGGTTATCTGCTAGATGATAAAGTTGGGGTGACTCCAAGAATTGCAAAGAAAAAGAAACAAAGTAAATAAATAAAAAAACTTACATGATTTTTACCTTGGTGATGGAGCAGGGATTCTGAAGAGCAGAGATTCTGGAGGGCAGAGATTCTGGAGCACTGCGCAATAGCTACTTGAGCAGCAATTACTAGATAATTACTTGTTGCGGTACTGTGGTGACAATCACCGAAACACCCCAATTTATAACGCGATTATTGTGGAGTTCGCAAAAACAGTTATAGTGTTGTAAAAAGTACGGAGCAGTTACCTAGTATAAAATATGAGTTACCACGTCGTAACTACATTTGTTACATTATGAGAATAGCCTTTTTAATTTAACGTAAAAATAAATATTTGTAATATTTAGATGCGCAACATATTTTTACAAAAATAACACCTCTTATTCTACTGGTTGATATAGGTAATCGATGGCATGCCCACAGAAATCTAAAATAGAGAACATTAAAATCATCTGAAATTATGAAATATAAAAACGGAGTACCTAGTTATATAATTATATTTATCACGTATCGAAATTATCAAGTATCAGACAGTATCGCCCATAATATTTTTGTCCCATCCCTAGTTGAGAAGCGCACCAGCCCGATGCGTGCGGTGAAAAATGCAAGCAAGCAGACTTACAACCACGTGGTGCATAGCACTCCGCATGTTTGCTTGACCTCAATTTATTAATATGGTATTTTTCCAAGTTTATTTAAATCAATAGTTATTACTTTATACCTAATTATATAAAAACGACATTTATCTGAAACGAATTATTTTTATCACAGTAGAATGTATTATGAAAATAAGTATGTAAAATGTAAATACTTTTATTTTTAAGCCATTTTAATTAGCCTTATTTACATCAAATCTAAAATATTACAAATTATTAAAACAAGTCGTAAAATCAAGGTTTCGATCATTAGCATTAACTATTTTAGCAATACTACGGAATGGTGATAGCAAATGGTATAAAACACCTTTTTAATTAAATAATCAGAGCAATTTTGAATTAAGTATATTATCTTAGAGTTTAACTATCATTAAACAGATATTTTTAATAATTGCAGAATAACAATAAAACAAATAAACATTATGTCTTATTTTACTTCATTTTGTATAAATGTTAGACGGCTAAGTTAGTGTTGAGTTTCTTGTAAACAATCATCTGTTCCCACTTTGGTTGATATAAGTTGGAATCTATTAGTTTGATATAAAAAAACATCTTACTTCTTACTAATATTATAAATGCGAAATTTGGATGTTTAGATGTATGGATGTCTGGATGGATGTTTGTTACTCTTTCACGCAAAAACTACTGAACGGATTTTGATGAAACTTTGCAGTATTATAGTTTATAACCCAGAATAACATATAGGCTATAATTTATAACGATCTCTGACAAAAAAATTCACGCGGATGAAGCAGCGGGCAACAGCTAGTGTTTAAGCTAACACGATGCGTGGATGTGTGTTAAGCTAAGGTCTAATTGATGACTGCATGTCTGACACTCATGACAACTCTATAGTCTGACATCACGGTATACACGAGTCACACGAGTGTAGAGTAAACTACATACGCCTTACCCGAAAGTAAAAGCTAAACAATTTAATGTGACATTGCTCATGCAATTACGTAGGTGATTAAATTTCAAGTTGTTATAATGAAACGTGAAAACGCCTAAAACACATTTTTTCAGGTCCAGGTTTAAAAATAAGTTGCGCTGGCTCAACTATAATAGAATCTTATATCATAAAAAAAAAAAAAAAAAAAAAAAAAAACATCTTCTGCAGTGTGTTTTAATGAAATTCTTTAAATAGACGAACATTTTGTGTTTTTATACATACACCTGCTTTGAAAGATTTGAGGTTCTTATATCATAAGACCCTTGAGAATATATTTTGTCAGTAATTATAAGTTTAAATTTTCACGTAGGTACCTACTTATTTATTTTTTAAAGGAATAAAGTCTTACAGAAACGTCAACAGTTATAGCAAACCTGAAGTATAAATCCTAGCAGTCTTTATATAAAAGGAAATAAATATAATGACAGCATGTCATATTTCGGAGCGGCTTTCTTAAGACAAGATTCCTGGTCTACCAAAGTAAACAACGTATAAAACTTTTACATTGATTGAGGCGCTTTTTCAATAATTTACCTACATTATTTCTTATTTACGTTCATAATTATCAAATACTTACGTATTTTGCATACATTTAGTAATAAAGAAGAACGCCTTACGTTCAGAGTACCGTTAGTTCAACTTTGTCGGCTGTTTGGTGTAACTGTAGTGGTTCAGAACGGACTACCATGCCGAGAGGTCCCGGGTTCGATTCCCGGCCGGGTGGAAATTGAAATGATGAATTTTAATTTATGTGACGGGTCTGGATGTTACTATGATATGTATAATATGTATGTATTTAAAAAAGTATATAAGTAGTATAATACGTTAAGCTAGCACCATAACACAAGCATTAAGTTGCTTACTTTGAGGTTAGCTGGCACTTTGTGAAATTGTCCAAAGATTTATTATAATTTCTTATTATATTATTGTAATTTATATGTTAAAATATCAATTTAATTAAAACATCAGAAACGAGTGCATAAGGCACAAACAATAGTTACTTTTGTCGCAGTGTCAGCAGCGTTATTTCCGGCGCGCGTTTCGATGCGTGTGACGCAACAAGTCGACGACAGTGGCGGGGGCCGTGTTATTTCAATATAAATTTATCCATTACACATTAAATAATTAGATAACTA
Source organism: Ostrinia nubilalis (assembly GCF_963855985.1). Lineage (NCBI taxonomy): Eukaryota > Metazoa > Arthropoda > Insecta > Lepidoptera > Crambidae > Ostrinia > Ostrinia nubilalis. Next base: position 4,923,629 of record NW_026973566.1, on the reverse strand, counting down.
TATTATTTACTCGAGTATGCGAAGCCAGCTTCGAATAATGGCATGGTAACAGATCAGCATGCTGAAGTGTTATCAGTAAGTTGTATTTCATGTGGGTAATGTATTAACAACGATTGTAAATTTTTTTGTGGTTCTCGTTTCCGAAAGCAGGTGCGCTGCGCGGTGCGAGGTCGAGCGCGCTATGCGTTGCTAATGAGTAGTATGGAATTGGGCAATTCTAGATCATCTGGAGCGAGCAGCGTTAGCGACGAGCGACAGTGATCTAGAATGCCCAATTCCATACTACTGTTGTGGGAACCAGAATCATTATGGCCAAGTGCCTTTAGAATTTTTTTACTATTAGACTGCAATTTTCTTAAATTAAACTTGGCAGATGATAGCACAGACATTATGCCCTTAGTTAGTTGTATCACCTCATTTTCGGTTGTACTACCACTCAAGTAGTCATCAACATAAAAGTCATGACACAAAGACTCCTTAACATGGCTATCGGAGACTGTGTTAGCTAAAGTGGTGAGACATTTAGTCGCTAGATACGGAGCGGAAGCGGTACCGTATGTCACGGTGTTGAGAGTGTATGTTTTTAATGGTTCAGAGGGGTCTGATCGAAACAATATTTGTTGAAGAGGTCTTTGTACAGGATTAATTTCTATTGCTCGATACATTTTTTCGATGTCCCCTGAAATAACAAATTTATGTTGGCGAAATCGTATCAAGATAGACAGCAAATCGTCTTGAACGGTGGGACCTATCATTTGAATGTCGTTAAGCGACACTCCCGAGCTTGAAGCAGCCGAGGCGTCAAAGACTGTGCGTAATTTAGTGGTAGTACTAGATTCGCGTAGGACCCCATGGTGGGGTAAGAAGTAGTTCACACCCTGAGGAATTAATTTTGGAGGAGACAGTTTATTTTCAGACATGTGTCCTAATTCTTCATACTCATGAATAAAACCGACATAACGTTCTTTGAAATCAGGATCCCTTTGAAACCTACGCTCTAGGGATAAAAATCTGGTTTTAGCCATATAATACGAGTCGCCTAAGTCCTGTGGATCTCGTTTTAGTGGCATGGTAACAACAAAGCGGCCCTCCTCATTGCGGTAAGTGTTAGCTAAGAAATGTTCTTCACAGGCTCGCTCCTCATTGGTCATTGAAAATGATGTATTAATTGAGTCTAATTCCCAGAATCTAGTAAGGTTAGTATCTTCATTTAAAAAATGACATGAATGTTTGGCTTGAGGAGCCCGTGCTAGATGGCCTGATATTAACCATCCCAACTGTGTTTCACAAAGTTTGGGTTGGCCTTTGCCCAAATTAATTGAATTATTGCTAATCACCTCCCAAAAGACCTGTGCTCCCACTAAGATATCTATTTCAGCTGGGACATTGAACTGAGGGTCAGCAAGTTGGATACCGGTTGGTATAGGAATATTCTTTATGTTTATAAAGTTAGATGGCAAGGATTTCGTTATTTGAGGCACAATAATACAGTCCAGGTTCAACTGATAATGACTGTACATTGATTGTAATTTAACATTACATGATTGTGTTGTGTTAATATTTTGGTTGCAGATACCTTGTACCTTGGAGCCCGTCGCGCGTCTCGACAACCCCAGCTTGGCGCAGAGATGGCTTGTTATCAGGTTCGCAGTACTGCCATTGTCGAGCAGGAGTCTCGCAATGTGTGGCTTGCCTTCGGTGTCACACACCTTTACAAGCGCTGTGGATAGTAAAACATGGGATGACTCAACGGTCTTGATTGTATTTTGTGATGTGTAGTTATGCAAAGTAACATTCTCTACAGTATTTAAAGGAGCACTCTGTGAAGGCACAGGTTCACTTTTATCAAGGTGCAGCAAGGTACTATGTTTATATCTACAGTACCTGCAATGAGATAAGCGACACTTGTTGGTTGTGTGACCTAGCCGCAGACAATTAAAGCAAACCTTTAAATCTTTGACTTTGGATATGCGTTTCTCAATAGTTAATTCCCTAAATTTGTCACAGTGAAATAAAATATGGTTACCTTTACACATGGGGCATTGGTTAGATTGTTTATTTTGAGTAACAGAGCCACCCGAGACCACTAAAAAGTTTTTTGATTTTGGTTGATCAGTTTTGACTGTATTTGATTTATTTTCCTCTAATGTTTCTAGAAGGTCTGCCCGGTTACTCAGAAATGAATTGAACACATTTAATGTAGGAGCTTCAGAAAGTGTGTTTCTGTGTTCCTCCCAGTGTCTTGCGGTTACCACATCCAATTTATTGGACATTATGTGAATTATTAGTGTGTCCCAATATTGGGTGGGCTGTTTCATTAGGGTGAGGGCCCTAATGTTTTTGTTTGTGACATCAAGGAGATGGCGAATGGCCTGACTGGACTCTTTATTTAAAGATTCAACATTGAACAATGCATTTACATGATTGTTCACCAACAATCTTGAGTTATCATACCTATCGCAAAGTAGATCCCAAGCAGTTTGATAGTTATCATCAGAAAAGTCTATGTTTTTAATAATTATTGCAGCACTCCCTTGTAGAGAGGCGCGTAAGTAATGAAACTTACTGATGTTGCTAATTTTATCGTTGTTATGGATCATTGATAAAAATGTGTCCCGGAACTCGAGCCAGTGCAAATAGCTACCACTGAAAGTAGGTATATTAATTTTGGGCAAATTAAATTGGTTGGAAAATTGATCAAGGGTACCTGACCTGTTCTTGGAGCCAGCAACGGAGCCTTCCGTGCTGTTTTTGTCTTCACTTTCAGCGAGCAAATGGCGTGCATGGGACACGAGCTGGTAGTATTGCATTTCAAAGGATTCGCGTTCTGCATACTGTTCCTCCGGAGGTTCACATAACTCTTCGAGTTCGGTCTGTAAAATGTCAAAATCTGAGTACAAGTTTTCGATTTTGGACAAACGACATTCTAATTCTGATTTGTGTAGATCACTTAACTTTTCATAGGAAGAAGCTAATTTGAAAAAATTATCGAATTGTGTTATTTTCCATTTCATTGAACCTCTGATTTTTATAAGTTTTTTAATTCTATCATCATCTTTTGGCTCAATGTCTCTAGGCATTTTGATGAATAATTGCACAAGGTGAGTGAAATAATAAAATAGTTGTAAATTACAAGTAAAGGTAAATGAGAAACGTGGTTAGGTAAGGTTAGGTTGAATAGAATGACGATTTTAGCGTCATTAGGTGAAAGCATCCATAAAAAAATTAACAGAATATAGGAAACGTGCAATCGAAGCAGTTTTTTGGCTTGAAGATTGAAAAATAGTGAATATAAATTGCAATAAAGGCGTTTGCCGACTGACCGGCGGATTGTGGCCCCAAGCGACGTGTAGGCCGAGCAGTAATAAGTAGTTAAGAAACAAACTTTTAGCAAGGTGCGAATAGAAAAACGTGCTCAACGCAAGAAAACTCAATGGAATGTCGAAAGAAATATGAAACACGGATGCACACTCGAAAAAGAAGCTAGAAAAATGGCGGATTTCAGGATTTAACACTTGTAATTTGTGTAAATTAGGTAGGAATGGTAAGGAAATGACTTGGAACGAACTCACAGCGTGCCGTCGAAGCTCAGGATGCCGTTGCCGAGGTGCCGCTGCCTTCTTGAAAGTTGTTGCAGACGGGGGCTCACGGGGACGCCACGCGTTGTCGTGTTCAAAATGGCCTCTTGAACGTGCACCTTGCAGATTTTTCTTGGAATTCTTCGTAAAAACGTCGGCGAAGTGACCAAACTGTAGCGTAGGGTCTTCAATGAAAAGAGTGGACTGTATTTTATAGGTGTTTACTGGTAGTTCTTCATGTTATTACAAGAAATCAAGAAATGCAAGGCTGCGCGACGCGCGTTCGCGGAGGGCGGAAGTCCAAGTGGTCGGCTCCCGAGAGCCGCCCCTCCCGCTGCCCGCGCAGACCGCTGTAGTGCTGTGCCCGGCTTCCGGCGCACGTAGTGATGTGGGCAGCAGGAGGGCGAGTCGAGACGATGCGTAGACAGATAGTAATAACTACAAACGAATACCAACTTCTTATATTCGTTTTGTGTTGTAATTGTTTATAATTTGTGCTTACTGTGTTCAATAAATTCTATTTCTTTCTTTATTTATTTATTTATTTAAACTTTTATGCCAAAATCAATTTGTACATAAGGCGAACTTAATGCACTAAAGCATTCTCGACCATTTTACCTTTTCTTTCTTTGTAACTTATTTAAATTATTTTGAAAAACCGGCCAAGTACGTGTCGGACTCACGCACAAAGGATTCCGTACCATTGATCTATGATTTTTTTTAATTTAAGTTATTTGTATGAAAGATTACGCGGTAATAAGCGGTTTACGATTTACGAGGTATTAAAAAAAACTACTTACTAGATCTCGTTCAACACAATTTTTGTTGGTAGTTTTTATAGTAATGTACATCATATTATGTTTTTTGGAAGACGACGGACAGACAGACATGACGAATCTACAAGGGTTCCGTTTTTTGCTATTTGGCTACGGAACCCTAAAAACACATAACGTATATCTCTGAATATCTCAATCTCTATCATATCAATTAGCTTTTCTTCGCCGCCTACCTATAGTCAAAATATCATAGCGTTTTATACGCCTGTATGAACAGCTTCCTTCTTTTTAATGTTCTTTGCAGTTTTTACTTCCTCTAAACGGCTGACATGTTTTGTTTTTCAACATTTACCGTGCCATTAATGTAAATCCTAAGATTTACCAACGAAATGGTGGTAAGAGTTCGAATCGCAAACCTTTTGGGACATTTACCATTAGGAATTGGTAGATCTTAGGTTTTACTGGAATATGTTAGGATTTACTGCAATTCGAGCTTTTACAGTAACATATATATTTTTTTTACTACGAAATAGACGTCGTAGGATTGTAATATTTTTTCGCCTTATTAGTTATCATAGCAGTAACCATCAAAAAAAATTTCGTGCTTCTAGCATCAATGTCCATGTTTTATTAAATCGGGACCACCGTGCGGCGGGGCGCTTCGCTGTAGGTAATTATCGGATGTACCGCGCAGAGTGAGCCAGGCCTGGTACTACGCGCCCGGCACACTCGCCGTTAGCTGCCGCCTTAAATACAAATGCACCTAATACGTTGTTATCAAAAAATGATTCGCACACCGTGTTGTTAGCGGTGTTCGCGTTGTAATAACAAAAGCGGACGGCACAGAATATACCGCACGCGCTTTGCTTGATAGTGGTTCGATGAATGATTTTGTTACTCAGCGATTATGTGATCGTTTGAACTTAAACATAAATACAACCCTCGAACAAATAACCGCATGTGGTTTCGGTGGGTCTGCTAATGCTGTGAAAGGTAGCACGAACGTTGTAATACATTCACGTTTTGATCGCAAGGTTTCGTTTATATTGAATCCACTTGTTGTTGATAATATAACGGACTCTTTACCGACGTTGCCTATTGATAAGTCAATGTTAAATTATCTCGCTCGCACTCCGCTAGCCGATGATACATTTTCGAATCCTGGGGAGGTGGAAATGTTAATCGGTGCTAAATTATTCTCCCGCTTACTGCAGCGTGGTCGTGTCAGTGGGCCACCTGGTACTCCTACCGCAATACAAACGCCCCTTGGTTTTGTACTGATGGGTGACGCGCCTGTAGATCATCATAACCGCTCATCCAATGTTCTTTCCCACACTTTGTGTGCTTTTACTTCTCAACCGCTTGATATGCTTATGAAAAGCTTTTGCTTTTGGGAAACCGAGGAAGTTTCCACTCCGCGCTCCGATCTGCTTAGTCAGGACGAGCAGGCTTGTGAAAATATTTACAAGTCTTCCACTACTCGAGACTCCTCTGGTTCTTAAGTTGTCGCACTTCCATTTAAATCTGACCCATCAGTTTTGGGTGACTCATTACGAGTTTTTTCATTACTTTTAAATTTTCGACTCTTTCCCATCAGCTTATGTGCCGATGTAGAACAGATGTATTTACGAATTAAAGTACATCCCGAATTTCATAAATACCAACGCATTTTGTATCGTTTTAATATATTTGACCCAGTTCAAATGTATGAATTTAAACGTGTTTGTTTCGGTTTAACTTCAAGCCCGTTCTTAGCTTTACGGACTTTGCATCAACTCGCGGAAGACGAGAAAAATAATTTCCCGCTTGCATCAGAAGTCATTAATAAAGGTTTTTATTATATGGACGATATCTGTTTTTCTGTAAACGATTCATCTTTAGCAAAAGAAACCGCGTCGCAGCTTATAAATAATTATGTTTTCCGCTGGAGGCTTTAAGCTCCATAAGTGGTCTAGTAATTCTAGTGACACTCTTTCTGCTTTGCCGCAAAACCATTTGCATCCTCGTGCTGTTAGCTTCGACACAACTGCCACTCAAAAGGTTTTGGGAGTCAACTGGGATCCTCATAATTATTGTTTTTACTTTGTGACAAGTTCACCTGCAGAGGTTCCATGCACCAAACGTAATATGCTTTCAGTGATCGCGCGCTTGTGGGATGTAATGGGATTCGCCGCACCTTTGATTTTATACGCAAAGTTATTAATAAAAGAACTCTGGTTGCTTAGGTTGAATTGGGATGACCAACCACCGCAAAAAATAATATCGCTATGGAATACATTTCAACGTGAATTGCCTCTTTTGTCTAGGTTGACTTAGCTCGTCACATCGGTGTGACTGAAACATGTAACGCAAGTCTTATTGGGTTTTCCGATGCCTCTGAAAAAGGTTACGGAGCCGTACTTTATGTGCGCGTTCAATCAAATGATGGTGTTTCTGTTCACATATTATGTGCAAAATCTAAAGTTGCACCTGTGCAAGTTTTCAGTCTCGCACGTTTAGAATTGATGGGCGTTCACTTGTTGTCAAAATTAATTCGCACCGTACTGCATACATACGAAGACCGTTTCACTTTTAATAATATATTTTGTTTTTGTGATTCCACTATTGCTCTTAATTGGATATATTCAAGTCCACACCGCCTTAAAACTTTTGTGGCTAACAAAGTCGCAAAAATCCAAGAGATTATTTCTCCGCATAATTGCTACCACATTTCTGGTAAAGAAAATCCTAGCGATTGTTTGTCGCGCGGTATGCGCCCGCACAATTCATAAACCACTCTCTTTGGATGTCTGCCCCGGCCTGGATTAAGGATAATATTTCAGACTGGCCTATAAAGCCTTTTATGGCTTCAGATACGAATTTACCTGAACTCAAATCGGTAACTTTATCTAGTACTTTGCCAAGCTCTACAGCAGAGTCGCCTCTGCACGCTTTGACAGAGAGAGTCTCTCGTTGGTCAAAACTACTACGTATAATTGAATACGTATTGCGATTTTCTAAACGTTTAAAATCACGTGGTATTATATCCACTGAAGATCTAATCACAGCTGAATTGACAGTGATCAAAACTGTTCAGAAGGCTCATTTTTCAGATTTAATTATATTATTCAGTCGGGAAAGCAATGCCCTCCCTCGTTTCGAAGACCTATCATCGTAGATGGTGTTATTCGAGTCGGTGGTTGCTTGGGAAATAGCAACTTAACCTTCGATCACAAACATCCTTTCCTTATCTATACTTATAATAAATCTGTAGAGAGGTCAATTCTGTACATGAAATATATCTTCAAAATCACATCTATAATCACACTTCAAAAAACTATCAGGGGGTGATTAGTGATCGATACTGATGCCAAAAATGCAATCAGTAAAATTTTTGTCTGTCTGTCTGTCTGTCCGTCTGTATGTTCCTTATAGAAACAAAAACTACTCGACGGATTTTAACGAAACTTGGTACAAATATTCTTCATACTCCTGGGCAGGTTATAGAATACTTAGGAATTCCCACGGGAACGGGAATTAGCGGGAAAATCCTTTTGTATGAAAAATCTAAACCGCTTAAGGTAGATGCTTGGAATTTGACATTCAGGTACCTTAGTAAACTTAAAGCTTAGTTACAACAGGATATTGCAAAATTCCCACGGGAACGGGAGTTAGCGGGAAAATAAATCCTTTTGTATGAAAAATCTAAACGCTTAAGTTAGACGCTTGAAATTTGGCATGCAGGTACCTTAGTAAACTTAAAGCTTAGTTGCAACAGGATATTGCAAAATTCCCACGGGAACGGGAGGGAGCGGGAAAAAACATTTGTATGAAAAATCTAAACCGCGTAAGATAGATGAAGGAGGTAAAACGGGATCCACGCGTACGAAGTCGCGGGCGGTCGCTAGTGCCAAATAAAGATAAGGTTAACGATCTTATAATTGATCATTTGCATCGCATCTCGTGCCACGCTGGACCGCAATTGCTTCTTTCTCTATTAAGACACAGGTTTTGGATCCTGTTACTTCGATAGTGAGTGTAGTGGAAGTTAATTAAATGAAAGAGTGGACTGTATACAATTAATTGTCTATTCGGTATAAATTAACAATGATATTGAGACCGTTTAGTGCAAAGTCGTTGAAGAGAGTGCGTCAGGATCGTCTTCTTCGATGTTCGCTCGCGAACCGAACATTGCTCGTTCGTTCGCCGAACGCTCGCCGCTCCCTCCGGTCACGCCGCCCGCAGGCAATGTCCGTGAGTAGACATGCTCCCCGGGTTGAAGTGGAAACTTCAAGAAATTGGTAGAGGGCATATATTGTTGAAGCCACGGCGGATAGCCCCCTTCTTTGTCTTCAGTTCGGCGACCCTCACCACGCCATCGGAGCCCGGGTAGGTCTGCACGACGCGACCCAGCAGCCAACAGAGAGGTGGCAGCGCCTTATCCTTCACCAGAACCAGGCTCCCCACAGTGATGTTCCCTTTGGATGTGGACCATTTTGTTTTCTGCTGTAGCAAAGATATATATTCTGTGTTAAATCTCTTCCAGAAATGTTGTCTTATCAACTCCACTCTTTGGAATCGCTCCAATCTGGTAATGTTGCCGTTGTCAGTCACCTGTGGATGTGGAACGGATGTGAGTGACCTTCCAATTAAGAAATGTGAAGGAGTTAGGGCAGAGAAATCAAGAGGTTCAGGTGAAAGAGGAGTGAGAGGTCGGGAATTTAGAATGGCCTCTATTTGAGTTAGGCACGTAACCATTTCTTCGAACGTGAAGTGAGTTAACGTTAGAAGTCGCTTTAAATGATGCTTGGTTGAGCGAACTGCGGCCTCAGCAACGCCATTAAAATGAGGGGAATAAGCAGGTACAAAATTAAAATCGATTCCTTCCAGTGCAATGTCATATTCAATATTTGAAATTTGCAAAAAGTGACGCAATTGATTGCAAGAACCGACAAAGGTAGTGCCGTTATCAGACAATATACTACGAGGCTTGCCACGGCGCGCGATAAAACGATTTAAAGCAGCCATGTATGCTTCCTTGGTGAGGTCCGAGACAAGCTCCAGGTGAACGGCTTTAACAGCTAGGCAGACAAAAATGCAAATATACGTTTTTATAAGTCTACATCCTCTACCCTTTCGATCAGCAATAAGTATCGGACCGGCATAGTCGACACTGGAATTTAAAAATGGATATTCAAGGTTACTACGTGAATTAGGAAGCTGTCCCATAATGGGTTGTATATTCTGTGCTTTATGTCTAAAACACACTGTACATTTTTGCACTGTGGCTCTTGACAGGTTCCTACCTCCTAACGGCCAATATTTCTGACGTATGTTTGCTAATAATAATTGAGGGCCAGAGTGTAGTAATTTTTTGTGAGTTGTTTGAAACAAAATTTTTGTCAAGTGATGCTTGCTACATAAAAGCTTCGGATGCTTTGTGTTGTAATCATAAGGCGAATTATCCAATCTACCGCCGACGCGAATGATGTCGTCGGAATCTAAAAAAGGAGATAAGGATATTAATCGATTTTTAGAAGGCAACGTATTCCCGGATTTCAGAATCAGGTATTCATTCTGAAACATTTCATATTGAGCTGTACGTATAATGCATTTCAAAGATGATTCAATTTCCTGATTTGTCAGACAACCTTGTAATTTATTATTTTTATTGTTTAACACTAGAGTACACGCGTGGCCTACTATAGTAGACCAGGGTAACATTTTACGCTATAACTTTTTTTAAACTTGCGCCAGAGAGCTGGCATTCCAGGAGAGCCTCGTTTACTAAATTTGTCAATAAGCCAGTAAAGCTTGGGTTGCTAGCGCTTGCGCACTTTTCTAAAATTGGCCGTCAAAACCCCGAAATCAATCATCAAAAAAATTATGGAAGACTTGCAACTAATGGATTTACCACGTGTAACAGGCAGTAGAAAGTGTTGAATACTATGACAGATAAAAAATAAATCATATTTTTCCAGTAAATTTTGTTTTTGTTAACATGGATCTCAGAGTGCAATTTTGGCCCAAAAAATTAAATCTTATAAATCTATTTATAATGTTTGATCCCAAATAGTTATTTAGAGAAACTTTGATTATAAAAGAACTATAATAAACAATTTTATTATTTCCATAGAAATTTTATTCATAAATTGCTTACAAACTGATTAACAGTGATTTTAAATTGGCTTACCAGAGTAGGCCGCGCGTGTATTGGAGTAAAAAAAGGGGCGCGTGTACTGTAGTGTTAAGTTGTACATATATCGTTTAAGGTAGGCTAAGATTCTTTGTAAATAATTAAAATTAGAATATTTGTGTATTAATTTTTGTATTATAGTGTGATTAATCAAGTCAGGAATTTGATTATTTGATTCGTTTACAAGATTACAAATCAACTCTGGCAGATCCTGTTTCTCGATACACTTGGACAGCTTCGGCCAATAGCATTCATCTTGTGATAAGAATGCAGGTCCCGACCACCATAATTTGGAATCGCTGATATTATCAGCCTTCACCCCTCGAGAAACAAGGTCCGCGGGATTGTCCTTTGTTGGCACATAGTTCCATTTTGACCCTAAAGTGGTGTCTTGTATTTCATTGACACGATGTCTTACAAAAGGTTTTAGATCAGTAGGCGAACTGGATAGCCAACCCAGCACAATCGTCGAATCGCACCAAAATATGCAGCGGCTAATCATTGAAGTAAGGGATTCCCTTACCTTAGTACACAGTCTTGCGCCTAAAAGTGCTCCACATAGTTCGAGTCTTGGCATTGTTGTGGGTTTTATGGGGGCTATACGATTTTTAGAAGTCAATAAACGTATCGTGACTGCATTCGAGCTATCTATAGATCGTATGTATAAACAAGCGCCATATGCCATTTCACTGCTGTCTGTAAACACGTGTATCTCGTGACTTATGAAATTATCACATGAAAACCATCGCGGAATGCGCAGAGAATTCAAACATTTCAATGTATCTACAAATGAACACCATTGATATGCTATATCCTCAGGTACGGTATCGTCCCAATCGCACTTATTTAACCATAGTTTCTGTATGACTATTTTTGCTTCGACAACACAGGGTCCAATTAAACCCAGCGGATCAAAAATCTGACTTATTACCGATAGAATATGCCTTTTTGTTACGTCCGTAGGAGTTTCAATGTTTATGGAAAATGATAGAACATCTTGCCTACAAATCCATAACAAACCTAAAGTTTTCGATGAATAATCATCCGACAAATCTAAGTCAAGGTTGCAATTGTCTTCAATATCTACGACTTCCTTCAAAATATCAGGACTATTAGATTGCCATTTTCTTAAGTTTAGCTTTGCCGAAGCCAATATTGCCTTTATTTCCTGACAAAGTTCAACTGTCCCACGAATAGTGTCCGACCCAGTCAATAAATCATCGACGTAAAAATCATGCTGTATACTACGTTTGACTTGTTCATTATTCGTGACGTCAGCGAGGCTCATAAGACACTTGGTCGCGAGATAAGGTGCCGACGCCGTCCCGTAGGTGACCGTATTTAACGTGTAAGTTTTAAGCGGCTCGGAGGGATTCTTTCTAAATAAGATACGTTGTAGGGAGCGTTGCTTCGGATCTAGTAAAATTGCTCGATACATTTTCTCAACATCTCCAGAAATTATATATTTGTGTTGCCTGAACCTAATTAAAATTGAAAATAAATCATTCTGTACAGTTGGACCGACGTATTGGATGTCGTTGAGTGATACGCCTGACGTAGACTTAGCAGACGCATCAAAAACTACTCGCAGCTTCGTTGTTTTGCTAGATTCTCGCAATACGCCATGGTGGGGCAAGAAATAACTAATTTTATCCCGATCACCGTTTGATAAGTTTGTGTCCTCCGTCATGTGACCCAAAAATTCGTACTCATCCATGAAATCCATGTACATACGTTTAAATGTAGCATCGCGCTCGAAACGTTTCTCTAAAGTTAAAAACCTACGTTTAGCCATAGCGTATGAGTCACCGAGAACGCCGGGATCCGCACTGAGCGGCATGGTAACAATAAACTGACCGTCCGGACTACGTTTGGTATTTAACGTGAAACTTTCTTCGCACGCGCGTTCATCCAAAGAAAGACAATGTTTAGGAGAAATTGAATCTAGCTCCCAAAATTTGGATAATTCTATGCTGTCTGTTTTTGAAAAATTACAAAAATGTGAATAAGTAACGTTTAAATTATTATTAGTAGGTACGGAACCAGAAATTAACCATCCTAATTTCGTTTCGCATAATTTTGGCAAGTTTTTTCCTAAATTTATGTGATTGCTCTGAATTACATCCCAAAATATTTCAGCTCCTAGCAGAATATCTATATCTGTTGGAATGTTAAATGATGGGTCCGCTAAAATTAGTCCTGTAGGAATTGGTATGCAATTTATATTTATGTAGGATGCTGGCAATTTTTTAGTTATTTCAGGCAAAATGTGGCAATTAATTTTAACTGAGTACTCATTATGCATTGATTCGATGGTGAGGTTACAAGACTGTGTACTAGTACTAGTTATATTGTTAATACCTGTAACCTTGGAACTGTTGCCAACTCGGGACAATCCGAGCTTGGTACACACGGCGTCAGTAACAAAGTGAGCTGTACTACCGTTGTCGAGCAGGACTCTGGCGCTGTACCTTTGACCTTTGTCGCTCACCACTCTCACCACAGCTGTGGAAAGCAAGATATGACTTTGAGAATTTGGTTGTATATCTGCAGAAAACGAAACATTGTTACTAGTAGTAGGCATTGGATGACGTTCTACTTTATTGTTGGATTGGTCTAAGTGAAGTAAAGTGTTGTGCTTATCTTTGCAATATTTGCAGCATGAAAACCTACAGCGCTTTTCTACGTGGCCTTCCCGTAAACAGTTCATTCATACCCCGAGATATTTTGCCTTTTGTAATCTATTTTCTACAGTAAGACTTCTAAAAGAATCACATGAGTAAAGAAAATGATTATGTGAACATAATGGACAAATAATTTTATTTTTATTTTGCATATTACTATTATTACTTATATTGTGTTGATTAGATGTTATAATAAGGCTTTTTGATTTGTTTGTTTCTGAGATTTGTGTTGTATTTGATTTTTTATTGTCTTCTATTGTTTCAAGTAAGTCGGCTTTATTGTTAATAAATGTGCAAAACTGAACTAGTGTTGGTGAATGAGGCAGAGTGTTGCGGTACTCCTCCCAATTTCTAAACGTGATAGAATCTAGTTTTAGAGCCATTAAATAAATAATGAGCGTGTCCCAATATTGAGTGGGTTCACGCAGCGCTTTTAACGCCCGTATATTTTTATTTATAATTTCGGCGGCTGCTCCCCCTAGGGACGCACGCAAGTAATGGAACTTGCTTATGTTATCGATACTATTATTGTTATGGATTAAGGAGAGAAAGGTGTCTCTAAATTCCAGCCAACACTGATAACTTCCATCAAAATGAGGTAGGTCTATTTTAGGTAAACGTATAAAATTGCTTTTCGCCCCACCTGATACCTCGGAGCCTGATACGGAACCTGCAGAAAGCTTGTTCTGAAGTTGCTGACTGGCCTCCAGGAGCTTTCGCGCCTGTGCAACCAGCGGATAAAAGGTGTCTTCGAATTTGAAGCGCTCGGCATAGGCCTCCTCTGGATTGTCTGATAGCAGCTCAATGTCGGTCTGTAAATCATTAAATTCATCGTGTAAGCTTTCAAATTTATTAAATCGACCTTCAAGTTCGAGAACCTGTAGGTCCGAGAGTTGTTTGCAGCTTTTTATAACAGTCATGTAATTGCTGAAACTAGTAAGCTTAACCTTTACGGAGCCGCGCTGTTTAATTAATTTTTCAGCCATTGTGGGTAGGTAAAATAATTAAGGGCCTATGAAAAAATCTAATTCGTGCGGACGTAAATAAAGATGGTGCGTAAATTAATATTATTCGTATGAATAGGCGCTCAGCTGATGCAGTCTAACGGTAGCGATGTATCTATAAGTATAGTAATATTTATTTATTTATTTATTTTATTGGGCTATCAACATGAGATACAGTATTAAACACAATTAAAAAATTAAGCCAAAGGTCTCTAGCTAACTGCTCCCACACAAACGATAACCACAGCATACATAATATCTACGAAACTGGCCCATGCGCTTATAATATTATTGACAAAAAAACTAGTGGCGGCAGTACGGGCACCGCTAGCGGAAAGGAATGACGTGCGAATTAATTAGCTTGCGCCAACTCAAATAAAAAGCAAGAAAAGTGTTGTGAATTGGACTTATGCAAGAATTAAGTAACGGAATTTAGGAAAAGATGTAAATGAGGGATAAATTGGAAAGAACTCACAAAATACCCGTATCCTTATCCAGAAATTCCACAGGTGACTCTGATCTTCAACTCCTCGGATAGCGATGGTGACACGGCGCAATAGATCGGCGGACGTGTCGCGGGGTCAAAGTTCGATACCGCAGTCGTTTCTTCAGCGGGATTCAGTTTTCCGGTAGATGGACCAATATGTTACTTCGATAGTGAGTGTAGTGGAAGTTAATTAAATGAAAGAGTGGACTGTATACAATTAATTGTCTATTCGGTATAAATTAACAATGATATTGAGACCGTTTAGTGCAAAGTCGTTGAAGAGAGTGCGTCAGGATCGTCTTCTTCGATGTTCGCTCGCGAACCGAACATTGCTCGTTCGTTCGCCGAACGCTCGCCGCTCCCTCCGGTCACGCCGCCCGCGGGCAATGTCCGTGAGTAGACAGATCCTTTCTGCCCGTCGTAACGTACGTGCTAGGGTTCACGCTTGTATACCATGCTTTAGAGTACGGCCAAGGCCTGCTCGATCTCCTGTCATGGCAAATTTGCCTTTTTGTAGGTTGCAAGTAACCAAACCGTTTGCTCATTGCAGAGTTGATTATGGTGGCCCCCGCTGAATATCACGCTGATCAGAAGGCGAGGTCAGAGAAGTCAAAAGGCTTATTTATGCGTCTTCGTATGCTTAACTACCCGGGCTGTTCATGTAGAAGTAGCTCCGGATTTGACTACGGATTCCTTTTTAAATGCATTTAAAAGATTTTTTTCGCGTAGAGGTCCGGTAGAGCGGCTCTATTCGGACAATGGTACTAATTTTATTGGTGCGAAATGTTATTTGCAGGAATTACAACAATTTCTTAATTCTGATGCTTTTTCCGATGAGTTTAGATTAGAATTGAATAAAAACCGCGTTTCATGGGAAATGATTCCTCCTCATGCCCCACACTTCGGTGGTGGATGGGAAGCCGCTATTAAATCTTTTAAAAACTCACTTATACCGCGTCATTGGGTCACAGATCTTAACCTACGAAGAACTGTTGACTGTTTTATGCCAGATAGAGGCGATACTTAATTCAAGGCCGCTAGGTATTCTCAGCGAGGATCCTTCTGAGCTTTAACCCCCGCTCATTTTTGAATACTACGCCTTTGGCTTATCTGCCATCTATTAGTGATCCAGACATAAGTCATAATTTGCTTTCGCGTTATATGTTATTGGACAGACTTGTACACTCTTATTGGAAGAGATGGAGTCAGGAATATTTACACACTCTTCAGCTCCGAGAAAAATGGAACACTGATGCTTGCCCCGTGAAGGAGGGAATGATGATAGTTCTTATTCGCGAAGAAAATACTCAACCTTTACATTGACCCATGGGCGTTATACAGCGTACGTTTGCCGGTCATGATGGATCAATTAGAGTTGTCTTAATAAAAACAAAGACAGGAACATTCAAACGTCCGGTAAATACGTGTATGTTCTTTACCTATTTCTAGTTAATACATTTGCAATTTAAAACTTTTTTCTAGAACTCCAGTTCTAGCCTACTTGTAGTTCTAGTTATCTATAATTATTTCTTATTATTGTTTGCGTTAGGGCTATTCATAATAATTAGTTTTCTCTGTGATTTTCATACGCATTCTTATTATTGTTAAATTGAAATATAGTATATTTCAAGGTGGGGGAGGATGTTTGCGATCATTCGATTAACGCCGTAGTTCGAAATTTGAATTACGCGCCACGTGCAGACAATGACGCGCGGTCCTACCATAGACTTTTTTTATTCCGTTGAGATCTCAAACTGTGCGTGTTTCGTACCGCATAAAAAACTGATTTATAGTGTAAAATACGCAAAATTGTGGTGATTTCTGGCTGTGATCGGATTCCCTAAGATCCAGCAGGTTATTGGATAGTGAGAAAAAGTCGGGCCCGCCAGTAAGCAGACTTTTCATCTTCACGTGGTGGATCACGGTGAGAAGACTTGATGTGCTGCAAGTAAGTGTCCCTATCGTCTGTAATTTTTGATTCGGTAGTATTCAGGACGCGAAGTGGCCGCTGTATTCCTCACTAGCCCATTTTCTCGCAATTTTTAATAAATTAAATAACCTTTTACTCAACCCGCTATTGTGTGTGGATTCGCAGCATACTATTTAGCCCCCACAAGCAGATATTTGTCCTGCTAAAGCGCTCTGTGACTATCTTGATGCAACAAAGCATCTTAGAAATACTGACAATTTATTTGTATCTTTTAGAAAACCGCATAAAAAAGTTTCCTCCAGCACAATCAGACACATCAATTTTTACCACACATAACACCAGACACGCTACGACATCTGCAGCAGTAAAGGTGTAAATATTGATGATATACGTAGAACTGCTGGTTGGTCTGGGGAATCTACAGTATTTGGAAGGTTTTACAATAGACCTATTATAAATAATAAAGCTCGGTCTGTGAGCACGTAGAATTTTGTCCAATGACCCCAAGCTACCCATCCTTATCGCTCGCGCGTAATTATATTGCTGTCGCGACTGTGCGACGGGCGCCCGCAGTGAGTGTGCGAGCGCGACAACAACCTATAGTCTTTTTGCTGAGAGCATTTTTAGAAATTAATTATTTTATATGATAATAAAAATAATAGCTCATAAGAAGAACATGACTGTGATTGAGTATAATAAAGATAATAGTTATTAATGAAAGTCAGAATAAATAATTCTCTTTTATTTAAACATGTTTGTTTAATTTTACAATTTGAACATGTTTATTTATTTAATTTTACAACTTTTATCTTTGAACATCTACACTAGTTATCTTTCATCATCGAGGACGAGACAACAACGAGCATAATTAATAGTCAAACGAACTTACCTGTAGTAAAGTTCGACTGTAATTATGCGAAGTTGTTGTCTCGTCCGAAGATGATGAGTCCCACCCAACCCCTTGGTTATTGTAATAATTAAAAATAAGTAATTACAAAACACCCCAGTTGTAAAATTAAACCTATTTACTTTAAACTTGAATGAGTTGACAGGTATAGATGGCGTGGTGGGACCTACGTACGACTGCGTTCAGAAATATTTTATTTTAGCTTTAAAATTGTGTGACGCCAGAGGATGTAAGCCGGGACTACACTAGTTATCTTTCATCATCTTCGGACGAGACAACAACTTCGCATAATTACAGTCGAACTTCACGTACAGGTAAGTTCGTTTGACTATTAAGTGTTTCAATAGGTTAATCCTCTCACGGTCTGAAACTTTAATGTGTGGAACGCGCCAAATAATTTTATTGATTATAATGTCATCTACAACTTCACCTGCATTTAATTTGACCGCATCAAGGTTAGTATTACTTCTCAGTAACACTAACTCGTGTTTACAGTTAATGGTATTTTTTTCATAATTCTCTGCAAATCCTAGTATTCTATTTAATGGTATAGATGCAGAAAATGCTCCACCACTGGCATTGTTTGTTCCTGCCGTTGACCAGCCCCAAACTCGACCACATTTGGATTCAATTTCATTAAAGGATAGGTAAGATTTCATTGTTGTAGTAATACCTGCATTTTTAATTTTATCTATTTCAACTCCATTTAGTTCATATCTTATGTCTTGGAAGAGGAATAAGGCTGGATTATTAACGAAGTGTACATTTTGATACTTTTTCTGTGGTGGTTTTGTTATACACAACTACTTTTCCTTCGATATATAGACTACTAAGTGAAGGTAACACGTACAAATCTTGTTGGTTGATCGGTATTCGTATCTCATCATTCTTGTTGAAACTTGTCACGTATGTTTGTATGAATGATACTAGAAACTTTTAATGCTGTTATCGTATGATATTTGTTGAGATATATTTAAAATATTTGTCGGAGAACGGTCAGAAGGGGCAAGACATTATGTTTCACCAGCATAGGTGTTCTCTTTGTTATGCCTGGGCGGAAGTTAAATAAAACGATGTATAGCTTTTACACTATAGATTTTTGTATTTCGGTGAGAATACAATAATAATCTTCGAGCAGTCTCACGACAGCACCGAGACAACAATACCAACCGAGCGGCGGGTAAGGCCAGAATGCCACGACTACGGTCGTGCTCGTTCTTTTATACAGCCATCCCTACCCAAACCGGCTAGCAGGTAGCGCCCGACTTGTCTCGGTGCGGTCAATACAACTCCTTTTACTTACTGCAAACTATTTTATAATAACATAACTAGATATTTCCAATAAATCAAATTATAATTTATTACATTTAAAATTAATGTTGTTATTATTATTTGGTTTTATTTTTATTAAAATGATTACTAAGTAATTATATGACAATCAATATTCTACGACACGGCCTTCCTGACGCTTCACACGTCCTCGGGTGATGATTACTCTTGAGAATCATCTGAAAATGAGATAAAATTTATGGATTATATTGCTCGGCCAAACCTGACTTCAATAAAAATGAGGGTACTTTCTACTCAGAGATTTTATACTACTTACCAAAGGGTTCATACTACTCAAAGGGTTCATACTACTCAAAGGGTTCATACTTCTCAAAGGGATCATACTACTCAAAGGGATCATACTACTCAAAGATTTCATACTACTCGAAGATCTTATAAATGATCAACACAAAGCAAATTCGTCAATAAAACTAAAATTGTATTTTATATCTTCTATATAGGGTCCTTCTAAATCAGCTACGTTCCGTTTAATGGGAGCATGTATACGTCACACTGAATACGTTCCCAAAGTTTGAGCCAAAAATTCAGGCTAGTTTCGGAGATAATTAAGGAAACAACTTAATTTCTTATCAACCCAATACAACACCCTGTTCAGCTGATTCACTACTACACTGACAAAGATCCGCACTTACACTAGCTTACGTAATGGCCGCCATTGCGCTTGTGCTGCCGTTGGGCCACTGGCCGCGAACACAAGAGTGCCGCCGGACGACGGGCGGCGCCACACAAGCTATTCGTAAATAAAGATGGTGCGTAAATTAATATTATTCGTATGAATAGGCGCTCAGCTGATGCAGTCTAACGGTAGCGATGTATCTATAAGTATAGTAATATCTACGAAACTGGCCCGTGCGCTTATAATATTATTGACAAAAAAACTAGTGGCGGCAGTACGGGCACCGCTAGCGGAAAGGAATGACGTGCGAATTAATTAGCTTGCGCCAACTCAAATAAAAAGCAAGAAAAGTGTTGTGAATTGGACTTATGCAAGAATTAAGTAACGGAATTTAGGAAAAGATGTAAATGAGGGATAAATTGGAAAGAACTCACAAAATACCCGTATCCTTATCCAGAAATTCCACAGGTGACTCTGATCTTCAACTCCTCGGATAGCGATGGTGACACGGCGCAATAGATCGGCGGACGTGTCGCGGGGTCAAAGTTCGATACCGCAGTCGTTTCTTCAGCGGGATTCAGTTTTCCGGTAGATGGACCAATATGTTACTTCGATAGTGAGTGTAGTGGAAGTTAATTAAATGAAAGAGTGGACTGTATACAATTAATTGTCTATTCGGTATAAATTAACAATGATATTGAGACCGTTTAGTGCAAAGTCGTTGAAGAGAGTGCGTCAGGATCGTCTTCTTCGATGTTCGCTCGCGAACCGAACATTGCTCGTTCGTTCGCCGAACGCTCGCCGCTCCCTCCGGTCACGCCGCCCGCGGGCAATGTCCGTGAGTAGACAGATCCTTTCTGCCCGTCGTAACGTACGTGCTAGGGTTCACGCTTGTATACCATGCTTTAGAGTACGGCCAAGGCCTGCTCGATCTCCTGTCATGGCAAATTTGCCTTTTTGTAGGTTGCAAGTAACCAAACCGTTTGCTCATTGCAGAGTTGATTATGGTGGCCCGCTGAATATCACGCTGATCAGAAGGCGAGGTCAGAGAAGTCAAAAGGCTTATTTATGCGTCTTCGTATGCTTAACTACCCGGGCTGTTCATGTAGAAGTAGCTCCGGATTTGACTACGGATTCCTTTTTAAATGCATTTAAAAGATTTTTTTCGCGTAGAGGTCCGGTAGAGCGGCTCTATTCGGACAATGGTACTAATTTTATTGGTGCGAAATGTTATTTGCAGGAATTACAACAATTTCTTAATTCTGATGCTTTTTCCG
This sequence comes from Ostrinia nubilalis, assembly GCF_963855985.1. Taxonomy (NCBI): domain Eukaryota; kingdom Metazoa; phylum Arthropoda; class Insecta; order Lepidoptera; family Crambidae; genus Ostrinia; species Ostrinia nubilalis. The sequence goes on along the minus strand of NW_026973566.1, from coordinate 4,902,845 downwards.
ATGAGTTTAGATTAGAATTGAATAAAAACCGCGTTTCATGGGAAATGATTCCTCCTCATGCCCCACACTTCGGTGGTGGATGGGAAGCCGCTATTAAATCTTTTAAAAACTCACTTATACCGCGTCATTGGGTCACAGATCTTAACCTACGAAGAACTGTTGACTGTTTTATGCCAGATAGAGGCGATACTTAATTCAAGGCCGCTAGGTATTCTCAGCGAGGATCCTTCTGAGCTTTAACCCCCGCTCATTTTTGAATACTACGCCTTTGGCTTATCTGCCATCTATTAGTGATCCAGACATAAGTCATAATTTGCTTTCGCGTTATATGTTATTGGACAGACTTGTACACTCTTATTGGAAGAGATGGAGTCAGGAATATTTACACACTCTTCAGCTCCGAGAAAAATGGAACACTGATGCTTGCCCCGTGAAGGAGGGAATGATGATAGTTCTTATTCGCGAAGAAAATACTCAACCTTTACATTGACCCATGGGCGTTATACAGCGTACGTTTGCCGGTCATGATGGATCAATTAGAGTTGTCTTAATAAAAACAAAGACAGGAACATTCAAACGTCCGGTAAATACGTGTATGTTCTTTACCTATTTCTAGTTAATACATTTGCAATTTAAAACTTTTTTCTAGAACTCCAGTTCTAGCCTACTTGTAGTTCTAGTTATCTATAATTATTTCTTATTATTGTTTGCGTTAGGGCTATTCATAATAATTAGTTTTCTCTGTGATTTTCATACGCATTCTTATTATTGTTAAATTGAAATATAGTATATTTCAAGGTGGGGGAGGATGTTTGCGATCATTCGATTAACGCCGTAGTTCGAAATTTGAATTACGCGCCACGTGCAGACAATGACGCGCGGTCCTACCATAGACTTTTTTTATTCCGTTGAGATCTCAAACTGTGCGTGTTTCGTACCGCATAAAAAACTGATTTATAGTGTAAAATACGCAAAATTGTGGTGATTTCTGGCTGTGATCGGATTCCCTAAGATCCAGCAGGTTATTGGATAGTGAGAAAAAGTCGGGCCCGCCAGTAAGCAGACTTTTCATCTTCACGTGGTGGATCACGGTGAGAAGACTTGATGTGCTGCAAGTAAGTGTCCCTATCGTCTGTAATTTTTGATTCGGTAGTATTCAGGACGCGAAGTGGCCGCTGTATTCCTCACTAGCCCATTTTCTCGCAATTTTTAATAAATTAAATAACCTTTTACTCAACCCGCTATTGTGTGTGGATTCGCAGCATACTATTTAGCCCCCACAAGCAGATATTTGTCCTGCTAAAGCGCTCTGTGACTATCTTGATGCAACAAAGCATCTTAGAAATACTGACAATTTATTTGTATCTTTTAGAAAACCGCATAAAAAAGTTTCCTCCAGCACAATCAGACACATCAATTTTTACCACACATAACACCAGTGAACGTTTGGGTTGGGTTAATAACATAAATATATCTGTTATTAACCCTATAGAAAATGGGTTAACCCTAACCGAAATATACCGTATAATTTCGGTTTTCTTATCAATCGGTTAATGTTAACATTGATCACAAAATTAAATATGTTAACAGAAAAAATATGTTACAGTTTTACATGCGGTTAACCCTAACCGAATTATAAAGGTAGGTAGGTACCTTCATTTGCCTTTCCACCGCGCGAAATGTACTATGCGCTCTACGGCCATACAAGTTACAACCGATCGCCGCGCGGGCGGCGCGTCTCGTTTGATCATCGCACGTGTCTCTTTCACTTCTATGAGGCGTAATGAAACAAATATACTTTTTACATTTGCCGCTTATTTTATTATTTGTTTGTTTACTCATGCCAATCATCAATTCATCATTGTGCTCGCCTCGGCGCTTCAGCGTGGATTGATTGAAGTGTGAAAAAAACATTACGAAAAGAAACTGTGAATGTGAAATAGTTAACTAATAAATTATTATACTGGAACATTAGTGTTATATTGTATAATTATGCCGCGTAAGGCAACAAATGCTGTCCACAGACATTTTGAGTGGCGGAGCATTCAAGTATTACGTAACGCAATTTGGTCTCGTAAAACGTTACGATGCGTTACAGGGGCGGGAGGGGGACTTTCTTACAAGACATTACGTAACATTGTTTCTTTTTTTAAACAAAAATTTAGGGAATTAAAACTCCCAAATTGGCAACCCTTTTCTTTTACGTTTTACGGGGAATCCTTCGTTTGTATTATAGTCTGGTCGTCATTTTTCATTTGTTTGGCTCGACGAAGACGAAGTTGATGCAAGTGGCTTGACAATTCCAGAACCGTCTTCGTCTGCACTCCGGGTGCCAGTGATGAAAGAATCTGAGTGGCTAGCAAACCCGTGGACAGAGGAGCGTTAATTTCAATCGAATTGTTTTTATAGACCTACTTAGATACTTGGTTAATAGTTGATTATTTTGTAATTTTGTTAAGAATACGATTTTATTTCGAGTAAAATGTTTAATTTCAGTTGGGTTTCTGTTTATAATTGCATTCCCAAAGGTTAAAATAAACATGTTATGTATTTTAAGAGTTTATTAGTAAAAAAAAAAAAGCTAAAATAGGATAGGAATGACGGAGAAAAACAATTGTGTGTGTGTAAAGCCAAAAATTTATAGAAAAACTAGCGGCCGCCCGCGACTTCGTACGCGTGGATCCCGTTTTACCCCCTTCATCTGTCTTACGCGATTTAGATTTTTTCATACAAATGTTTTTTCCCGCTAACTCCCGTTCCCGTGGGAATTTTGCAATATCCTGTTGTAACTAAGCTTTAAGTTTACTAAGGTACCTGCAAGCCAAATTTCAAGCGTCTAATTGAAGCGGTTTAGATTTTTCATACAAAAGGATTTTCCCGCTAATTCCCGTTCCCGTGGGAATTCCTAAGTATACTATAACCCGCCCAGGAGTATGAAGAATAATTGTACCAAGTTTCGTTAAAATCCGTCGAGTAGTTTTTGTTTCTATAAGGAACATACAGACAGACAGACAAAAATTTTACTGATTGCATTTTTAGCATCAGTATCGATCACTAATCACCCCCTGTGTACCTACCATGAGTTTACGTTAGGTGTGCTCGCTAGCGAGTACGTCAAAAATCTCTATGAAGATTTTGTTTCTTGAAAGTAGCCACTAGGGGCGCTGCACAATATGTCATACAATTAATGTCATTTTTTTACGCAGTCGCTAGCGAGCACACCTAACGTAAACTCATGGTAAGCGCACTGATAGTTATTTTGAAAATACAGTGTGAGTCACGTTAAAGTGTACATATGAAAATAGATGAAACTAGACCTATTTTTATCGACAAAAAAGAGGTCATTATTTTGATTTTTTTTTAAATTTATTATAGATTTTTTTTTCTTCCAATTACTTATTTTAAGGAAAACGTAATAACTTTTAAACTAAGCGGTATATCCTGATAAAATAAAAACAGTAATAATGCTAAACTAGCGGCCGCCCGCGACTTCGTACGCGTGGATCCCGTTTGGCGAACTTGCGGCATGCCTGGTGAAAGACGGACATCAGCTGTTGCAGGCCTTCTGAGGATTCTGCTAGAAAGCACAAATCATCAGCATACATGATCTCAGTGATCAGTGCATACGAGACTTTAGTGCGCGCCTTAAGTCTGGCTAAGTTGAACAGGCTGCCATCTGTGCGAAAACGGATGCGGACTCCCTCAGAAACAGTTTGTAGAACCTCTTTGACTACCACCGCAAAGTATAGAGCAAACAGTGTGGGCGCTAGCACACACCCTTGTTTCACCCCACAGGTAACGGGGAAGAAATCTGACTGTTCGCCGTCTACGACGACGCAGCACTGCATATCGTCGTGAAGGAGTCTTAGAAGTCTCACATACTTTCCCGTGCACCCTAATTTTCCCAGCACCATCCAGAGAGCTTCACGAGGCACACTATCGAACGCTTTCTCCAAGTCAACAAAGCAGAGATATAGCTGACGACCCTGCTCTCTGCTTTTTTCCTGTAATTGACGCACGGAGAAGATAGCTTCACAGGTACCTCGGTCAGGTCGGAAGCCAAACTGGGTTTCGGGCAGGATCCGTTCTGACAAATCCTTTAGGCGGTTTAAAAGGACTCTGGCAAAGGCCTTTCCAGGGGATGACAGAAGCGAAATACCACGGTAAGAGTTGCAGTCGGAACGGTCCCCTTTGTTCTTGTACAGGGCACTGATGCGAGATACTTTAAAGCTTTCGGGTACTCGCTCTTCCTCCCACATGCGAACAAATAGTTCCCAAACCAACTTATGCAACTCCTCACCCCCGCACTTGAGCAGCTCTCCCGGTATAAGGTCAATGCCAACCGCCCGCTTGTTTTGCTGCTGCCTGATGGCAGTGACAACCTCCCCACAAGTCAGGGGCTCATCCAACTCAGTGGCTAGAGGGAGTTGAGGCATTAAGCTGATATTATTAAGATCAGTTGATCGATCTACGTTGAGCAAAGTATTGAAGTGTTCGGCCCAACGCCTTAGTACATCTTCCTTACTTGTCAGTAATTGCGTACCGTCTACAGACCTCAAGGGTACTTTTGCCCGATATGGTGTACCAATCAGCTTACGTACCTCGCAGTAGAACTCCCCAAGTTGGTTTGTGTCAGCGAGCCACTGCATGTGACAAGCTTTGTCCCGCCACCACTTGTCTTTTATTTGTCGAGACAGCCTACGCAGTTCAAAGTCACTTTCTTTGACTACCGCGACACTTCCACCTCGTCTTCTATGCTTTTGCAAGAGATTTCGATGTTTGTCGAGTGCTGCCCTGAGAATCCCATCGTTCTCATCTAACCAGTCTTCATTACGTCGGTATTTCATACCCAAGGCAACGGAAGCGGTTTCCAAGAGATGAGATGACAAACATCCCCAAGCAGCACTGACATCATCTGTCTCTTTGACTGGCAATAGCTTCTTGGACAAGGCTTCAGCATATTTCTCCCCGGCCTCGCGATCATTCAGCCTATCCACGTTTATCAGCACAGGCTGTTTCGTTGCGGACCTACGTGGTCGGCGGAGGCAGAGTCGCAGCTTAGTGAATGTAGGAATAAATTAAAGGTAATTTATGCGATTTACTAACCTAAGTACTTGTAATAAAATAAAAAATTATAATATCACGCATGGAATTTATTCCTCTTTTTTTCTGTTTGCGCTACAAGCTTTCGAAATTCTTTGAACCAAGCATATAATTATTTTTTTCGTTTTAGTACAACTGCATTTCAGGATAAAGCTTGTTTTTAAAAAAGTTTTTTTTTATTATAATTATTTTATTTTACACTTTTTAGTTGTATCTCAATCTCTGGATGATTATTTAGCACCAAAGTGCCCCAGAAGTCGAATCCAACGAACCCAAACTCGATAAGATTCCGCCGTTTCGTTTAGGAGTTCCTATGGCCACCTCCTGACTCCATCAGCAGGACCCTGGACATCATCTAGCACCCATTCTTTTTTCATTGTACGTCAATGACAACCCCAAATATCCGAATACTGATTTAGCCCTCTTTGCGGACGACACCGCACTCTACAAGTCCGGACGTAATCGGAATTACGTCATCTTGGCGCTCCAACGCGCAGTCACACAATTAGGCGAATGGTTCAGGTAGTGGCGTATCGCGGTAAATCCCGAAAAGAGTGCAGCAGTGTCGTCAAACGTCGTCGTTGCAAACGTCCTCCGGTTCGCACTCGTCCTAATGTCCCCACCCATCTCACCTTATTTGACCAAACTATTCCTTGGAAGAGTGAGGCCAAGTACAGTCGCGGAATGAAAAGGTTCGTCACCTTAGTGTCGGTTTTCGCTTGCACTAGAGTCAAACCTGCCAACATAACCGTGCAAGAAACAGTGCTGCTAACATTTAAATAAATAGGTATGACGTTTGCTAACGAATAAGGTTTTGCTTGTTTATTTTTCTATCCCATCAGTGCAATGTTACAAAATATAGTTTTTTTTATTTAATAGATAATGGCAGGTTGAACCAACAAAAAGGTTTTAGTTTATCAATCATAATAATCTTCTTGACAAGTTTAATCGTCAAACAACTTTGATCTGAATAATTTTGAACTTTACTGGCGAACAGTTAAAGATTATTTTCTCTAACTCGAGATTATTCTGTAACATAGTTTCAAAAGGTAATATGTGCTCGTGATTCGTTGAAGGAATCAATTTGAAAACTGACGAACCTTTTCATTCCGTGACTGTACTTAGGTGTCACCCTCGACCAGAGATTATCGTTCGCTCCGCACCTCAGACGCGTCTTGAGCTTTTCATTTTGGACGGTACAGACATGTACCGTGCCTGTTCTCCCCAATCCGTCCCCCGGACACGGCCTGAGCCGAGGTCCGAGCCTACCGGGGCGCCCTCAGGCCGCGTCCGTAGTCCCCCTCGATCGGGCCCACTAAAGTGAGCCCACCGCAGGCTGGACTTTGGTCCAACACCGCGGTGGGCGACTCTCTAGTTGGGTTCGCCACTGATCGGGCGCCTTATGCGCTCGATACGGCCCGATCGCGAACGTCGGTCTGCGACCTACGCGGACGAGCCTGGGCTTCGCTTCGCGGAGCCCACACTCGGCCTCGTCGACACACGCACCGACGATCGCCAAACGGTTAGAGTACCTTCTGTACTCGCCACTCTGCCCGGTGTAGCTGGAAAAGCTCTCCATGCAACCAGCGCGCGTACCTTCAAAAAAAATCATCTAGCACTAAACTGCTTGAAAAGGCAAATCCAACGAACCCAAACTCGATGAGTTTCTGCCTTTTCGTTTAGGATTTCCTATGGCCACCTCCCAAATCCATCATCAGGACCCTGGACATCATCTAGCACTAAACTGCTCGAAAAGACAAATCCAACGAACCCAAACTCGATGAGTTTCTGCCGTTTCGTTTAGGAGTTTCTATGGCCCCCTCCCTAATCCATCATAAGGACCCTGGAGATCATCTAGCACTAAACTGCTCAAAAAGACAAATCCAACGAACCCAAACTCGATGCGATTCCGCCTTTTCGTTTAGGAGTTCCTATGGCCACCTCCGGACTCCATCATCAGGATAATAATTCGCATAGAGCTGAAAATTTGTGTGAATGTTGAGAACACCATCATTAATGAAATGTCAAAAATCCCCAACGATCCGTCATTTAAAAAAAAAGTTTTCGAGGTCCCAAGTTTTTTGCATTTTTTGGCCAAGTAGTAAACTTATCATTAAAATAGATAAGAAATAATACTAGATCAAAAAATTCTCTATTAAAATTGTCTTTACCCCTTTTTCTTAAGAGTCACCGATTATGAGGTAGAACGATTCAAAACAGCACACAGCACAAACGCCGGCGCCCGGCAGTAGTCAACATCAAATGCACCGCGAATCGAAAACTAAGCGAGCGGGTAAAGAGGCCGCCTACTATTTTCATCTCTTTTTCGCGTTAACGTTTGATTGCATATAACAAATAATTCAAAACAAAAAAACTTTATTATGTTCATATTCGAAGGAGCCAATTTTATAAAAAAACAATAATTATAAACTAAAGCAAAGGAACCGTACAGATTTTTTATTTCAAACGTTGGCTCACAGATTTTGTCTCACTCTGTTACTTGTTCGTAACATTTAAAACCGAAATACATATCGGTTTAATTTGGTATACAGTTTTAATCGGTAACCGTTTTATTTCGGTTTTGGGACCGTTTAATTAACCTATTGAAAGTGTTAACAGTATTAACACGTAACCGCATCAAAAGGTTTCCAAATGAATCTGTAACCGTTTATACCGGTTATCCTTATAAATCGGTTTTCCGTTCACTGCATAACACCAGACACGCTACGACATCTGCAGCAGTAAAGGTGTAAATATTGATGATATACGTAGAACTGCTGGTTGGTCTGGGGAATCTACAGTATTTGGAAGGTTTTACAATAGACCTATTATAAATAATAAAGCTCGGTCTGTGAGCACGTAGAATTTTGTCCAATGACCCCAAGCTACCCATCCTTATCGCTCGCGCGTAATTATATTGCTGTCGCGACTGTGCGACGGGCGCCCGCAGTGAGTGTGCGAGCGCGACAACAACCTATAGTCTTTTTGCTGAGAGCATTTTTAGAAATTAATTATTTTATATGATAATAAAAATAATAGCTCATAAGAAGAACATGACTGTGATTGAGTATAATAAAGATAATAGTTATTAATGAAAGTCAGAATAAATAATTCTCTTTTATTTAAACATGTTTGTTTAATTTTACAATTTGAACATGTTTATTTATTTAATTTTACAACTTTTATCTTTGAACATCTACACTAGTTATCTTTCATCATCGAGGACGAGACAACAACGAGCATAATTAATAGTCAAACGAACTTACCTGTAGTAAAGTTCGACTGTAATTATGCGAAGTTGTTGTCTCGTCCGAAGATGATGAGTCCCACCCAACCCCTTGGTTATTGTAATAATTAAAAATAAGTAATTACAAAACACCCCAGTTGTAAAATTAAACCTATTTACTTTAAACTTGAATGAGTTGACAGGTATAGATGGCGTGGTGGGACCTACGTACGACTGCGTTCAGAAATATTTTATTTTAGCTTTAAAATTGTGTGACGCCAGAGGATGTAAGCCGGGACTACACTAGTTATCTTTCATCATCTTCGGACGAGACAACAACTTCGCATAATTACAGTCGAACTTCACGTACAGGTAAGTTCGTTTGACTATTAAGTGTTTCAATAGGTTAATCCTCTCACGGTCTGAAACTTTAATGTGTGGAACGCGCCAAATAATTTTATTGATTATAATGTCATCTACAACTTCACCTGCATTTAATTTGACCGCATCAAGGTTAGTATTACTTCTCAGTAACACTAACTCGTGTTTACAGTTAATGGTATTTTTTTCATAATTCTCTGCAAATCCTAGTATTCTATTTAATGGTATAGATGCAGAAAATGCTCCACCACTGGCATTGTTTGTTCCTGCCGTTGACCAGCCCCAAACTCGACCACATTTGGATTCAATTTCATTAAAGGATAGGTAAGATTTCATTGTTGTAGTAATACCTGCATTTTTAATTTTATCTATTTCAACTCCATTTAGTTCATATCTTATGTCTTGGAAGAGGAATAAGGCTGGATTATTAACGAAGTGTACATTTTGATACTTTTTCTGTGGTGGTTTTGTTATACACAACTACTTTTCCTTCGATATATAGACTACTAAGTGAAGGTAACACGTACAAATCTTGTTGGTTGATCGGTATTCGTATCTCATCATTCTTGTTGAAACTTGTCACGTATGTTTGTATGAATGATACTAGAAACTTTTAATGCTGTTATCGTATGATATTTGTTGAGATATATTTAAAATATTTGTCGGAGAACGGTCAGAAGGGGCAAGACATTATGTTTCACCAGCATAGGTGTTCTCTTTGTTATGCCTGGGCGGAAGTTAAATAAAACGATGTATAGCTTTTACACTATAGATTTTTGTATTTCGGTGAGAATACAATAATAATCTTCGAGCAGTCTCACGACAGCACCGAGACAACAATACCAACCGAGCGGCGGGTAAGGCCAGAATGCCACGACTACGGTCGTGCTCGTTCTTTTATACAGCCATCCCTACCCAAACCGGCTAGCAGGTAGCGCCCGACTTGTCTCGGTGCGGTCAATACAACTCCTTTTACTTACTGCAAACTATTTTATAATAACATAACTAGATATTTCCAATAAATCAAATTATAATTTATTACATTTAAAATTAATGTTGTTATTATTATTTGGTTTTATTTTTATTAAAATGATTACTAAGTAATTATATGACAATCAATATTCTACGACACGGCCTTCCTGACGCTTCACACGTCCTCGGGTGATGAGTACTCTTGAGAATCATCTGAAAATGAGATAAAATTTATGGATTATATTGCTCGGCCAAACCTGACTTCAATAAAAATGAGGGTACTTTCTACTCAGAGATTTTATACTACTTACCAAAGGGTTCATACTACTCAAAGGGTTCATACTACTCAAAGGGTTCATACTTCTCAAAGGGATCATACTACTCAAAGGGATCATACTACTCAAAGATTTCATACTACTCGAAGATCTTATAAATGATCAACACAAAGCAAATTCGTCAATAAAACTAAAATTGTATTTTATATCTTCTATATAGGGTCCTTCTAAATCAGCTACGTTCCGTTTAATGGGAGCATGTATACGTCACACTGAATACGTTCCCAAAGTTTGAGCCAAAAATTCAGGCTAGTTTCGGAGATAATTAAGGAAACAACTTAATTTCTTATCAACCCAATACAACACCCTGTTCAGCTGATTCACTACTACACTGACAAAGATCCGCACTTACACTAGCTTACGTAATGGCCGCCATTGCGCTTGTGCTGCCGTTGGGCCACTGGCCGCGAACACAAGAGTGCCGCCGGATGACGGGCGGCGCCACACAAGCTATTCTAGGGCTACTACTAGTTATTTAAGGATTAAATTAAGGAGAAAATTAAAGTTTATTTATTTTTGGTAACATATAAAAATCTTATGTGGTAAGTACTTATTTAGTGGCCTTAATGGAATGATGTTTATTCAAAAGTTCGTTAAAATACCTTTGCGCTTGCAAACATCTTTTATTTCAAACGTAGCAACGAAACGAAGCAAAAAAGTTAGTTGCCGAAATCAATGACTTATTTTTATGCCATACACAAATGGGATAGATACCATGACTATGAAATTTAGAATTACGGTTATTATTACGTTAAAGCAGGCACATTTTTCATGTTAATTTTAATCGCTTAATATCCCCTTAGCAAATTAAAAATGTGATTCGTAATTGACTCGATCATAGCAGAAACTAAACGCTATCGAATTATCTACCTGTGATTATCGGCAGTCTTTAGTATTCCGAAGTAAATAATTGTTCCCAACTATGAATTTTAAACTGAAATAATACTAATTAAAATCATCATAGAAACAAAAAAATAAATTTATAAAAGTAAATAATGATAGTTTTATTATTGTTAAGATTAGAAAGAATTTTGGAGTTGACATCCTTATTTATTCGTGGCGGAGTCGGCGGTATCAAAGACAGCCGTCCCTCACAATAGCCGACCGCGCTAGTGTTGTAAGAACCTCGAGTCTTAAAAGTCTTTATTTCGAGACTTGAGTTTATTTTTAAGACTAGGACTCGTTAGTCACATGAATCATTGAGTCTTCCGAATCCTTTCGAGTATTTTAAGTTCTTTGAGCTAGACTGAATCATGATATGAACTTGAGTTGGTGTATACTAATAGGCAATAATGAGTGATTTCATATCATCATCCGTATGTTATATCCTGATTGAAAATAAAATAAATCGCACAATACAAATGTAATATCAATAAAATTGCATTAAACGCAAATAATCGAATCAGAAGTATCCATCTAAAGACTGACGATTTTCGTAATCAAAAAGTTAAAACGGTCCAATAAAATAATAAACACACAGTCTTAATTCATTGCTATTATATTTTCTTCATACTTTTAATAAGTAAGATTCCAAGACTCGAGTGTCGTATCGTACAACACTAGCCGGCGCAGCAAACGAACTTGCCGCCGCCTTTAGACACGTGCCGCCGGCCGCCGGCTAGCGCAATGTACAGTCACCAAAATAAAATTAAGAAATGCAACAAACTTTTTTTCACTATTCAAATTAAAATTGTGTTTATTGTTAAATCACAGGTACATAAGATAGGTCATAAATAAATACCAAGTTGGAACGGAAATGATTCGGAAATTTTATTTAACTAATTAGGTACCTACCTCATCTACTTTTCTATTGTAATAGAAATCAAATCAAATCAAATCAATAAAATTTATTTCAGACACTATACAGTCCATACAATAAGGAAAAATATTCAAAAGCCAAAACAGTCAGTCTTACATAATAAAAATAAATTAAAAAGAACTATCAATTAAATTTTACACATGCAGCCGAACCCACTGCGTGATAAATGGACAGTTTACTTGGCCGACTACAACGCGCAGAATGTCGTTGGAGCTCCCACGCACACGGCTCAGCATAGAGGCTGCCCTTTTCCGAAGAATGGCATGGAAGCCATCAGTATGTGCTTCGGCAAACATGCCTGACGCGCTGCAGTACCGTGGCAGCCCCAGCAACATCCTGAACGCGTTATTATACTGTACACGCAGGGCGTTGATGGTCTTCAGCGTATAGCTTACCCACAGATTACACGCATAGAACGACTGGCAAAAAGCTTTAAAAAGTATCACCTTAACGGGTACTGAACAGCGTGCAAACCTGCGAGCCAGCATATTGCTTCTTACAGCCTACGCCCTACGCTCCCTTTCAATGTCCTCATTATCAGAGAGGTCTTCCGTCACCCAGTGACCCAGATACTTAAAACGCGAGACCTGTTTAAGTGCAACACCGCCTAAATAAACGGGAGGTACTAGGGTGATCTTATGATCCCGAGACTTAAACATCATAAGTTCACTTTTTTTGGCGTTATATTTGAGCCCATGAGTTTCAGCATATTTCTCACATATCTCAAGTAGTTTACGAATGGCATATATTGAGGGAGCCAGCAGCACCATGTCATCAGCGTAGCTCAGGTTATTTATAAATTTTCCGTCTATGGAGCAGCCAACACCAGCGCCGCTGAGTTCCTCAATAAGTCCATTCATATACAAGTTAAACAGACGAGGAGAGGTTAAGCCACCCTGTCTCACACCACACCTCAACCTGTACTCATCTGAGACTTCTCCTTCCCATCATACAATATTTATTTGGTTATTGTACCAATACTCAAATATATCTACTACTTCGCCTGGAAGACCGGTATTTAAACGCATTTTGTTCCACAACAACTCATAGGACACCAAATCAAAGGCCTTCGACAGGTCCAGGAAACAAGCATAGACCGGCGTTTTCTTGTCAGTGTAATACCGGACGGTATGCTTCATACACAGTATCGCAGTCTCTGTGGATAGTCCGGACCTAAATCCAAACTGTGCGTCATTCAGCTGCAGATGATTGTTAAGGAGGCGATCGAGCAAACCGTCCAGCACTTTCGCAATAGTCGTGGCCAATGAAATGGGCCTATAGTTATTCTTGTCAGACGGGTCCCCAGTTTTGTTCTTGACTATTGGTACAACAACCGTCTTCATACACTCCGCCGGTAAGTATGCATGACGCACACAAAACGTATAGAGCATAGAAAGCACCCTAGGCAAGTGAGCACCTGCATGCTGAAGATGCTCAATACTGAGTCCGTCGTGTCCTGGGGATCGTCCTTTCCTCATACATTTTATGACCCTAGCTACCTCTTTAGCTGTAAATTTAATTGGCAATCGCGACTTGACAGACCCAGGACCAAGCGCCCCCCGCACACAGGCCCGAGGTGATGGTTCCACATAAAAGTGTTTTTTAAACAGGTTTGCAATATCTCTAGGCTTATTCACACCACTCACACTTAGAGGCACAGACGGTCTAGGGCTTAGTCTCTTAGTGCATTTCCAGAAGCTCTTAAAATTATTCTTAGCTTGATGAGTTGCCAAAGTATCCATTTTTAACTTTTCTTGATTATTCTGGCACCATTTGAGCTTTGCTTTGAAAGCACGCCGAGACCCCGCCATTTTTTCATAATGAAAACCATTTGATGGACTACCCTCCAATCTCCAAGCTCTAAAGCTAGACCGCGCCTCCGTATGAGCAGCCCGAACATATTTGTTCCAACCGATCACCCCACGCTTCTTTTTGCCACTGGTTAGCCTCTTTGAAGTGGCCTCAGCTGCCTTAATCAATACATCAATTATACTCTTATATAATCTATCTATAACTAGCCTATGTTCAACATTATTACAGACACTGTCACAACATTCAGATAACTCGGTCGGGAAATCAATATCCCGCAATCCTTGATGGCATAATTTGTTATACTTTATTATCTGTTCTTTAATTCTATTTCCCCATAATATTTTATTGTGATGTATTTTAGTTTCTGAAGATGATATAGAAAAAGAATTCACAGAACCTAAATCGACACTTAATTCGAGAGGAAAATGGTCAGACCAAGTACAGTCGTAGTGCACCCCCACATCAACCACCGACTGCCACGAAGACTCTGTAACAAGGCAGTGATCTAGCCAACTCGTACTACCGTGCGCATCGCTAATAAATGTGAAAGTGTTCGAGTTTAATCCGAGTTTTTTATGTCTGCACAAATACATTTTTGCTCATAACAAAATTTACAAAGTTCGGTACCAAACAAATCACCAGGATCAAAGTCAAAGTCAAAGTCAAAATTTCTTTATTTGTTTGGACTAATAAATAGTTCTTACAAATCGTCATTTTGCTCTTAAGGAGCCTCTACATGTCTCATAATCTTTTTACCCTACCAGCGCTTCGAGACCAACATTTGGCAAGTGCTGAGAAGAAGCGCCGCAACAAACTCAGTCACCACTGTCTGCCGGTTAATATAAATAAATAGAAATAGTAGTAGTAGGTACATTCGATTCAGGAGCAGTTCACTGAATTTACCATGCATTCTTGTATGGTGTATCTTATAAGAATTAGAGGTTTGCACCGGAGCAGTGAGTACCGGAGAATAACCGGTGATTTACCGGTAAAAGTAATCGATTGAAATAATCGGTACTTAACCGATTGATCTCCGGTGATCGTCGCATATATTTTCTTATATAATAAAGTAACACAAATAAAAGACACATTCAACAATATTTTTTTTTATACAATTATTTAACATGCCACTTATTTACCAACTTGTTTCTTTCTAATTATATTAATTTTTTCAGTCATTAGTTTTTGTATAACGCCTAAACAAAAACAAAGGGTAATATTTTGGTGTTATACATAGAATTCGAATATAAAAAATATATAATTCAACTAATTAAGACATGACAAAAAAACTGAGGTATGTCTCGTTTCTGTCGGGTCTGGGTTTTTTTTGTATGGGGCGTGACCGTTCTTCTTTAACACTAATATGCATTTATATCGTGGCCAAATCGTAAAATTGATCACGTTATAATGATGTGACCAATTATTTTATAAAATGGTGTTATTTCAAGAATCGTTGAACCGATTTAGAAGAAATTTAGTAGGAACACAATAATTTGTGATCATGGCAAGGACATGGAGGGGGGGGATGCCAAAGATGCCAAACTTTCTCTTTGATGACATTACGGTATAAAGTTACAAATAACAACACCAACTACAAAGTACTTCTGCTTAAAAACTTGAAATCGAACCGCCCTTCCGCCACTGTAACGCATTGTAACGTATTTCAAGACCTCCTCTCCCCCCAGATTGCATTAGGTAACACTAGAACGCCCCCTTAGCAACAAATACCACTTCTCACTTTAAAAAAACGCTATTTTTGTTTTCACCCACCAGAATGGGTGATAATGGGTAAAAACCGGGTTTTTACCCAAATCACCCAGTTTTAACCCAATCGGGTGAAATGGGTTTTTACCCACTACCCATCTCTACATGTTGTGTTTCTTAAATCAAAATCAGCATTTGCTAACAATATAAAACGTTTTTTTTTTCTTAATAAATGATTATATAAAGTATATCAATCGCTTATTCTTATTTCATCATTTTGAATGTATAATTAAAAAATAGGAACAAAATTTCTTTATTCTCCGGTGATCTCCGGTTTTTCACCGGAGATTGCCCGATCACCGGTGAATTCAATCGGTTGTTAAAATCTCGCTCCGGTGCAAACCTCTAATAAGAATGGGTATACAAGATTGCGTGGTATATTAAACAAGGTAGTGACGTGCTAATATCTAGACTTACATATTAAGATACTAGTAGAAATGACTCGCATACATAAATTTGAATAACTTGGATTGACCAGTCCCCGAAAGCAGCGCCTGTTCACAGACATGACGAGTGAACCAGCCATCGCTTCACTCGACCATATTAGAGGGAATGTAACAACCCGCCTCACTGTCACTCACGATCAGCATTAAAGTCTCCCAAGATAAATACAGACGCTATCTGAGTACTCTCTATGATTGCACTAATTTCGCTTCAACAGTCAGTAAATTCAATTAAATTTTCACTAGCACTCATTGGCATATAAACAGAGATGACCAGGAAAGAATGATTACACACAAAAACTTTTATCGCTGTCAAACGCACATTATTACAGGGAATTACTGACACTGACTCAAAAGCACTTTTCCGCCACAACAACGCCACACCGCCATAGGGCCTGCCTCGCACAATCCCCGCAGATGACTCAATAGCGGAGGTACCTGTATATCCAAAACCAGGATCAATGGTGCCAAGGAGTGGTATATCATGTTGGAAAAGCCATGTCTCTTGTAGGGCTATAATATCTGCCTTTTTACACAGCAACCTCAGGTGGTCTATAGATCGTTTCAGCGATTTACAATTAAAAGTTATAAAACTATTTGTCGATGTTATTTTGGTTTGACTTTCTTCCATGTTCTATATTGCGTTTATTCCTGTAACCAAAGTCTATAAAGCGGCGAAAAGTAATGCCTTCAGGCCACATATGGTCTTCCATAAATAATTATATTTTATGTTTAGGTACAAAAATCTTATAGGCATCATACAGTTTTTGCTGCTTCATTTCAATTCTTTCTAAAATTACTGGCACTTGCGTTTTCTCCTTAATATAGTCTGCAATGTCTTTAAGCGAAGTACCTTTATCGACGTTATTTATAAACAGTGGGACTTTCAAATCAGCTGCCTTGAATTTACAGTCCGATGTAGTCACTCACAGCCATCCCCTTTTTACCTACGAATTTATTGTTATATCTTTTTCTCTGAACTTCAATCCATTCGTTACTTTTAGTTGGCTCTTTCCAAACTCCCGCCTCTCGCGCCACCTCCACAAACGAGCGCGCAGGCGCAGGCAAGTCGATAACACCGGTCAACAAAAAAAAATTTTTTTTTTGCGCATGGATTTTACTTATTATATTCTGATTATATAAGCAAATGTATATAAAAAAGTGCGATTACAAATCGAAAATATTTGCTTTTTAAAAAGTTATAGCGATTTGAATTTTCCATCTTCATAGTAGAATGTGTCTAAAGATGCACGTCACATTCTCATTGGGATATATTTATAAATAATTATGGGGGCTTATTCGCAAGAACAAGGGGCACGCTTTCATCAAAATATAGTGGGATTTGAGAAACGACGTTACCAAGGTCAGTATACTGAAAGCATGATAGGGTTAGATTTTTATGAAAAAAATCTTCTATGGAACATGACAGGAAATTAGAACTTTTCATTTTTAATAAATATTTGGACTTCATTTTAATTTTTCTCTTGTGAGAATGAATCTTAAATGGATGTTTGTTGTGTTTTAATAATTAGAAAGAATGAAAGAAAGAAAGAAAAAAAAATATTTGGCAATAAATTAAATCATCTCTATGTTCATGTTTCATACATTCATTGACATGAATTTTTATATTTTTTACACATAAAAGCAAATTCAGAACAATTTTTTGTTGTTATTCTTGTTTCTAGGTTATAAAGCAATAAAAATAAGCTATGCATAACCCGTGCGCAAAAATACTGTAGACAGTTGTAATCGGTCGCATTGCCCGAGATATTGACCGGGACCGCGGTGGGCCTCACTGGAGGCTTCCGGCGACTGGGACCGCAATTAACTGGGACCGCGGTCCCAGTCGCCGGATCCGTAAAATTAAATAATATTCTTCCGGCAACTGGGACCACTCGTAAATGATAACTGAAATCAAAACATGTACAGTCAAACGAACATTTTTTAGGTGTAATAATTGAAGAAAAATCCTTTAATATTAATATAAAATTTTTATCGAAAAACAGCTACCTGACCTTTAAATTGACGATTATACGCCATAGCTTGGTTATACTGATTTAATAAAAATTCAGTCGTTTGATTTATGTACTTATAGTAGATTTATAGTGGATTTATAGTAGATTCTAAGGGGAAAAATAATAAGCATTAAAATATGTTGTAGTACATAAATGAAATTCAGTAAATAATAATTTACTGGTAGAAAATGCTTTACAGTATTCAGTCCAATATTAATATTTCTATTAATGTATGTAAAAATGGCCTAACTTAATCTACTTATTGCTAAGCGCATAGTATAAAATCATATCTAGAATGAGTCAATGATATTCATATAAATAATTTAGAATTTTTTTTCGTATGACTGTACCGATTTTGGCCTGAATATTATATTTTTCTAAGTTATCTATGAGTGGTCCCAGTTGCCGGAAGAATATTATTTAATTTTTACGGATCCGGCGACTGGGACCGCGGTCCCAGTTAATTGCGGTCCCAGTCGCCGGAAGCCTCCTCACTGCCTCTAGCGCAGGACGTTCGGCTTCGCTCGGGCCGCTCGGGCTTTTCCGTGCCGGAACCGCGGTTGTCGCCTCCACGCGCTAACTAGTAAGCGATTGCCCCAGCGCGGCAGCGCCGCGACAGAGACGAAGAATATATCGTCTTTACGCGCGGGCAAGAGAGATGAACGATCACAGCTGATTTTTGCGGCATCAATGCTTGAGCTAACGGTTTTTTGGTCGTTCTCCAGTAGTGTCATAGGCGGGAGCCCGATTGGACCACTATCGTAATCAAAACTAGCCAAACATGCACCTCTTCTTAAGTTTATATTTCTATATGAGTTATTAGGCGCTGTCTGACTTAATTCGGTTCGTAAGTTCTTGTCCAACATTACGTCACCATCATTTATTTTCATTAGGTCTTCCTTAGTTTGCAATAACTGTTCGGTAGTCACATAAGTGTTTTTAATAAGCTTTACCTCATTTTGTAGCTTACAAATATCTTTTAATAGTCTGGTTACGTCTACGTGATCAAATGTAATCGGTGGCAGTTTATTTAAATCATAGGCCACAAACATCGGAATATTTTCTGGATCTATTGTTTTAAAAACGTCAATAACGTCAAATAAATCCTTGTCATGTTTCCCATCTTTTGGTTTCCGTTTAATTTTGCGTTTTTGCGTTTTTGTGTCGGGATTGATTGAAAAAGCCACGACTTAAATAGCTGTTACAATATCCTCCGGTGAGAAAGCTGAAGTACAAATCCTCACCAAACTTTCACTGTCCATAACTTCATGCTTATTTTGCACAAAAGTTAACAACTCGTTAACTACAAGATTGCAGTTATTACACTTAAGTACACTCGCTACCGACATGTTGTTTTTACAAGGCAACAGCGAACGTTCGCTTCGCCAACCGCTCGTGCCGAATGCTCGACGCTGACTGAAGAAAGAAATGATGACATTAACTAATTTAAGAATGGACTTTGATTTAGGATAAATGAAATATCAATACAAACAAATTGAAGAGTTTTATTTGCTTCAATAGTCTAATTTAATGTTTCTAAATAATTGACTAGGCCATTGAATTACATTCACAAAACAATAAGTTTGAATAATTTTTAATTATTATCTGTTATAGGATATTATTCGGCATGTGACGATGCACAGCATCTGGTGAGAGATGCGTCTACTTCCGGTGTAGTTTTTTACCATTTTATACCTTAAATGACGTCATTTCCGCAATTATTTAATAGGAATTGATTTGACTTACTTCCGTTTGCCGCCATTTTAGTCACCTGGGGGCGAGCTTGCTCGGAGTTCTTCATAGCGTCTTTAACTTTCGAACTAGTAACATCGTAAGCAGAAACTCTGCTCAGATTTTTACTGAAATAATTTATTTCTCAATGTTATTATACTAAGTTTAAAATTAAAAAGTGCAATTGACCGCGCGTGTGTGACCGCGAACTACATGTACGTGATGGTGGTTGGCGCCAACGGGTGAGTGTCGAGTTGGACGAGTGTCTTCCGGACGACGAGCAGGTGGACCCAGAGCGTCGGATACCGGAGAAACTCGGACACCGGCGAGATTCAAAACGGATGAAACGAGGTACGTGGGATTCTGATAGTTTTAACACTCTTTTCGATCAAATGAGCATTCTCGAAAATCTCTATATTGTATAAATAAATTGATATCCACCACCATCTTATACAATTTTAACGGCGGCCCCGTCAGCCCCAATCGCTAACATTACCAATTAAAATACGTTGTTAGCATCACCACAATCGAACGATAACTCTTTCTGGTACGAATTTCTTAATAAATACCACTTTAAAAAGGCTCATTGCGCTCATAAAATAAAGCACCTACAAATGCTTTACCACATCAACAAAGCACTTTAAACTACAACTATTAGTAGACTGGGCGGCCACCCCCAACACTGAGCCAGCTTCCACCTTGAATTATTAAATTCTAGTGTTCTTTTTTTGCAAATCAACAAGCTTAATAAGTGTGACAAAATGTGCTGAGTGCATCGAACATGTATACGTCTATTTTGCAACAACATATAAATTGTAATGTGACATGCAATAAACGTTTTTGAATTTGAACATGTCACGAGCGTATCCTGGCTAAAATTCCTAATAAGCACTGTGCGAGGAGCACCCTCCCAGTGCTGGATTTTTCACCCTGTGCTAGTACCGGTGATATCTAAAAATTAATCCGACCTTGGTTCTGTAGCCGGTCATTTCAAGCAAAATCCAAACGTATCTTTATTTGCTTAGACTGATTAAATTAGTTCTTACAAATCGTCAAATACTGATAAGTAAGTAACCTTTACCTACACATCTCATTATCTTTAAAGCAAATACATAAGCCTCAAAATAACTCCCTTCAATTTAGAACAAAAAGCCAAGGATTCCAAATCAGTCCCTTCAGGTCTCAAGACGACCAATAAATCAATAATTATAAAATTCATTAGAAATGAAGGGCAGGGCAGCGTAATAAGAACAACAAAGTCAAATGACTATCCACTCAGCAAATTCTATGGAGGCTGCCTTTGAGCGTATCTTGGGCAGTGGCAGGCGTCATCAGACTGCGGAGGTCAACCTGTTATTACCTGACAATGGTTCCAGGGATGCGTCTGCCATTCACCTCCAAGCCGGTGCTTGCCCCCGCAACGCCGTGCTTTATTCAGCGTCTCAGCACTCTTAACTGTCTAGCGCTGACCAAATAAGAATAGCAAAGTCAAATGATTTTCCACTCAGCAAATTCTATGGAGGCTGCCTTTGAGCATATCTTGGGCAAAGGCAGGCGTCATCAGACTGCGGAGGTCAACCTGTTACCTGACAATGGTTCCAGGGATGCGTCTGCCATTCATCTCCAAGCCAGTGCTTGCCCCCGCAACGCCGTGCTTTATTCAGCGTCTCAACACTCTTGACTGTCTAGCGCTGACCAAATAAGAATAGCAAAGTCAAGTGACTTTCCACTCGGCAAATTCTATGGAGGCTGCCTTTGAGCATATCTTGGGCAAGAGCAGGCGTCATGAGACTGCAGAGGTCAACCTGTTACCTGACAATGGTTCCAGGGATGCGTCTGCCATTCAACTCCAAGCCGGTGCTTGCCCCCGCAACGCCGTGCTTTATTCAGCGTCTCAACACTCTTGACTGTCTAGCGCTGACCAAATAAGAATAGCAAAGTCAAGTGACTTTCCACTCGGCAAATTCTATGGAGGCTGCCTTTGAGCATATCTTGGGCAAGAGCAGGCGTCATCAGACTGCGGAGGTCAACCTGTTACCTGACAATGGTTCCAGGGATGCGTCTGCCATTCAACTCCAAGCCGGTGCTTGCCCCCGCAACGCCGTGCTTTATTCAGCGTCTCAACACTCTTGACTGTCTAACGCTGACCAAATAAACCGAAATCCTGTTAAAACAGGTGCTGAAATTACCAGATAAGGCACCGCTCAGCATGAGCCTGCTACCCACAATATTCCTTCGCAAGAAGAACAGACCAAACAACCTATTCTATTAAACGTCCTAATCAGTAGGTACAACAATATAGATACCGATCACAGAGACACCGCCGGCCTCTCCGCATGTCTTGTCAAGGTACCCTAAAATTATCAATCTCTCGTTCTCTACTGCATACCGAAAAACATTGATACAATCACAAACTACTTACTAAACCTCGTCACCTTTGACAAACCAGACGAGACAGCAACCACTAGAACGGAAGGTTAGTGTGTAACATTTTATCTTCTGGAACACTTTAAACCTTGTCAATTACGTGAACTCAGGTTCAACAAGTCGTCATCTCTAAGGGTTTTGTCGGTAAATACGAAATCTATACGACTCGACAAGTGCCTATAATGGTCAGCTTGATCTCCAGTGAGGGCTCATCACAACTCGACCCCACACAACTGATCCAATACACAAGACTCCAGCTCAGCATCTCTTAACAACCTTCTGGATGTCTACAAAATATCAGAAATCATAATCAGCGATGGGGGATTTCTCATTCTTTCATTCATTTCATGTGCTTTCACTAATTTTGCTATCGGACAATCAAACCATAGTCTATACTCGAAACTAAGGGAGGAAGGGGCACATTTAGAGCCTCTATTGGAACTGTCTCTCTAACTTTTCAACTTGAAAAACAACCTCCTTCCGGTTCAGTCGGGTAAAAATAGCTCTGACAGCGCAAAATACTATCTCCCAGGTCGATTCAATCAAATTTATCTGACGATCTAGGTCGATTTACGGGGAAAACAACCTACTTAGTGGCATCTCCTGGGTTCAGATCCAAAGGTAAATATTCCAAAAGTTCGGGAAACTGGATATCCAGAGACCCCACAGAGATTCACCAGCAGCCTTTGCAACGACTTCAGCCAGGGTGGCTATGGTGGTAAACTAGGCTAAATCTTTGCTACTTAGCACCTCGAAGTGGCCTTTCTGGCTTTTCTTAGCAGGGCTCGAGGCCGACCCATGAAAATACATAATCTCCACCGTGTTCTTACCACATAGTGACCTGCACGTCAGGATCAGGTAACATGCAATTTTTTAGTATGTTGAGTTGGGGTTAATAAGGTATCGTTCCTAAAACATACCTGGCAAAAATCCACTTTAAAAACTTATAAAATAACCTGGCCTTGGTGGTTAAACTAATGGCCTAAGGAAAACGGTCGTAGTTATATACTTACCTCTTGAAGCTCGACAGCAAGATTTATTTGCAAGACTAAATCGTTTATCTACTCTTCTACTACCTTTATGCCCTGTGGGTCTAGACAAAATTCACTTTGGAATCGCAAACCAGTCGAGAGATGGTCGAAAAGCCTTCTTTTTACTGTATGAAGTTATAACGTATCCAATTTTCGATTCGATCAAAGAGTGCTACTTGTCTACGGGGGCTGGTATTACTAATCTAAAACTATATTAAAGATAACTTTAATTTTCTTACTAAGCATAAAAGCTTAACCAATTTCACTTCCTGATAAAGGCCTTAAACCCAACAGTAGGTATATAAAATGTGACCTTTACGAGGCTTCTCGTAAACTAGCTTATGTATATTTTTCTGCTACCATCTACATCAGCTGCTGACATGACAAAACATAGTCTCACCTGAATAATTTCAAGATTAAGT
Organism: Ostrinia nubilalis; assembly: GCF_963855985.1. Lineage (NCBI taxonomy): Eukaryota > Metazoa > Arthropoda > Insecta > Lepidoptera > Crambidae > Ostrinia > Ostrinia nubilalis. The sequence continues at coordinate 4,879,364 of NW_026973566.1, read as the reverse complement.
TAATAAACCTTGACCTACGAGCAAGTTCGGCACCGTTACGGCATCATACAAACAACTGGGAAAAATGACAGCAAAGCCCAAAAAACAACATAGGTGTGCCCTTGTTACGGTTGCGTAAGTTACTGGAATCAGGCGAGCAGAGGCGAACAGCAGAATATAATAACACATTATTTTTTTCAACACCAAGTGATACTAGGAATCTACATGGATGTTTTTTTTCAACACCAAGTGGTACTAGGAATCTACATGGATAATAAAAACAGTATAAAGGCTGTTGGCATTAAAACCTCTCCTGGCATTGTTGACTTCGCTGTGGCATCTTTAATTTAGGTTGATATTTAGCCATAGATGAAATTATTTGATGAGAAATTGGCGTAGGCAGAACAATAATAGCAATATTATACGGCAGACATTTTTATTAACTGATCTACGACCGATACGCCAAATAACATGATATTATTTAATTAATAACTTTTAATCAACAGATCTAAAGCATGTTGGATACTCTTCAATCACATCGTACGCCTGTAATATTAACTTATAATGATGACTCGCATGAATCTCACTGCCATGCGGGCAAATTATCGATGGTGGAAGTATCAATTAATGTAAGGGACATTTTGGCCAAAATGAGTTATATATACCAACGCATTCAGAATTTTCGGCTCTATCGATTGGTATACTTGAAATGTTGATATCTTTAAAAAAATGTCCCTTACCTTATACATTTTTAGTCGTCTGAATACGACTTTTGGGGAAATAAATGATTTAAAGGACGTAAATTCCTTTTAATAATACAATTCAGCCCTTACCCTAAACTGTTGGTTTCAACTTTTGAACTTATTGTACCTAACTTCATTTTAAACTTCTTGATTTATCATAATTAGGCCCTTACGTTAATATGCATATAGGATATCAATTACTTTTTTTGGTGGTGATATGCATTTAATGCCTCCCACTCCTACTACACTTATGAACACTAAGTTGTCTTGTCTCTATCTTTTTTCTGTTCATTTTTACGCAGTTGGGTTTTTGACCGAGGGGCTGAAGGCTCTTCAGAAGCTGTTCAATTCCGTCATCCTCGAAGGAAAAACGCCTACGGTATGGCACAGAAGTGTGGTGATACTCTTCTTCAAAAAAGGCGACAAAACCTTGTTGAAGAATTATAGACCCATCTCACTTCTGAGCCATGTCTACAAGCTATTTTCGAGAGTCATTACGAATCGTCTCGCTCGTAAGCTCGATGACTTCCAGCCTCTCAAACAAGCTGGTTTCCGAAAAGGCTTTAGTACACCACATACATACGCCACGGCAGATTATACAGAAGACCGAGGAGTATAGTCAGTCACTTTGCCTGGCGTTTGTGGACTATGAGAAAGCTTCGATCGAGACCTGGGCAGTACCTACTACAGTTTCTCCAACGGTGTCAAATTGACTATATCGATACATCGAAGTGTTGAAAGGCTTGTACGAAAACGCCACAATGTCGTTCCGTCTTCAGGATCAAGACTCGAAACCAGTTGCAGCAGCAGACAGGGGGAACTGAAAACTCCGAAACTGTTCACCACCTGGAGAACTGCTTCTGGACTGGAACGGATTCGGCATAAATATCATCGGTGAGTAAATAACCCACCTTCGATTCGCACTCTAAAGGTTGGATACTCTACACTCGGCAGTTGTTGACAATTATATATACCTAGTACAAACAGTCCAGTTAGGCTGGTTATAGTGTCACGCGGACTGTCCAGTGCGGATCCGCTCCACACAGCCGATCTGTAAACTTCGAGGAAGCGTTTTAGAGTAATGCGGTCAGCAGGAATCGCTCGCTCCCTAGCAGTTCATACAGATTGGCTGTGCGGAGCGATCCGCACTGACGGTCCGCGTGACACTAAAACCAGCCTTAGGTAGGTCCAACTTCGAGGAAGAGGTCAATCGTCGAATCCAACTCGGCTGGCAACGTTCAGGAAGCTTCGTGATATTCTCACGTCTGAAATATCGCACTGTCTCAAGACAAAAGTCTTTGATAACTTATGGATCTGAGACGTGGTCGCTTACTGTGGGCCTCATAAGAAGACTCAAGGTCAAAACTGTCTCAAGACAAAAGTCTTTGATAACTTATGGATCTGAGACGTGGTCGCTTACTGTGGGCCTCATAAGAAGACTCAAGGTCAAAGGCGATGGAGCGTGCTATGCTCGTAGTGATTGAACCAGAAATGACGTGATCCGCAGGAGAACCAAAGTGACTGACATAGTCCGCAGAATCGCTAAAATCAAGTGGCAGTGAGTGGAGCTCGTAGCTTGCAAAGCTGATGGCCGCTGGGGCAGAAAAATTCTTGAGTGGCGACCACGAGCTGGAAGACGTAATGTGCTGCAGACCTCCACTAGGTCGACCGACGATCTGGTGAAGGTTGTAGGAGGTGCCTGGATGCGGGCGGCGCAGGACCGGTTGTTGTGGAAATCCTTGGGGGCAGACCTTTGTCCAGCAGTGGACGTCATTCGGCTAAAGCGAACGAACGATGATTAAAAAAAACCTAACTGCGTAAAAATGATCAGAAAAAGATAGAAACAAGACAACTTGTTCACAAATGCAGACGTATGCATCATCAGTGACTAAATATTTTGTTGGTGATGTGTATTTGATGCCTCCAACTGCATTTGTGAACACTAAGTTGTCTTGTTTCTATCTCTTCTCTTCGTTTTGTTAATGAAAACTCGAATGCAACCTCTACTTACATCAGGTTTCAATGTTAAAATTGTCAAGTTACAATAATATTACTGTCCTATTTATTCTTAAATGTACCTTACAACATACATGACATTCCATACTGTGAAATTTCAACATTGTAAGGTACATTCAAGCTCGTTTCTTTAATGTAAGGGACATGCTATCTTTTAAACTACCCATTTTTCGAAAATTTGGCGTTTATATTATGAAAGAACAGAAAATTCTAAGAAACTTTGCCATAGAAACTATTTAAATCGTAACATCACATAAAAAGATATTGAGGTATAAAGAAAAAAAAAACGTTTTTTGGCTCTCCTGAAAAGTCGTGTTTTGTCCCTTACAGTAATTGATATTTCCACCATCGTTATATTATCAATACACACTCAATCTGCATTTTAAGAATTTCTGAATGCAGTTCAGTAGCTTTCCAGTTTATTCATTTCAAACATACAAAAGTACAAACCCTTTTACTTTAATAATAATAATAAAAAAAAAACTTTATTGACATAAAGTGTTACACTAAAACATACAACACAGTCATTAATGTAGATTACGACAATCCAGATAGGTACACAAACAGTATGTTGAGTGAATGAATCCTGGCACCCAAGCTAAGATTTAACTTGTGTTATGGGTACCATGGCTCTCTCTAAAATGAAGCAATAATATTACAAGCTAAAGACAAATGTTTTAACATTAGTAGACTTAGGCTGGGTTGCACCACCCTACCCTAACCTTGACAAACGTCAAAAATGTGTCAAACTTCATACAAAAATCACCGGTTATATAACTTCACAAATAAGGTCAAATTTAGGTGATGCAACTCAGCCTCAGCCATAATTGAGAAGAAGTTCGGTCTCATCATAGTTCTTCGTCAGAAGCCACGCGACCACCTGCAAGAAAGGATTTTTTCCTGGCGGCTTGGTGACTGGAATTGAACCGCCACCGGTGCAGACGGAGAAGATGGTGAATTGTCTGCACGTGAAAAAAGGTTGTCCGGCTTGCAGAAATTTATAAGAGTTACCGTTCCTTGTGTGAAATTAGAAAATGTAAATAAAACAGCTCCCTCTCAATTGACACAATTTATTTTGTCTCGTAAGCTTGAATACAGTTGACAATTACGATATTATAACTACTGTAATAGATAGTGCCAATCTCAAGGGATTCAGGGTCGTTAATTAGGTTCGGTTTGGTGAATATTATTGCCACTACAAATTTCTTAAAACTCAGCCTAAATATTAAAAGACTCTAATAGTTAAGATAACTGCGCGATGTCAGGTCGGAAAGACTCCTACTTGAAGGATGGAAAAGTGGGTACCTTGGAAGCCATGCGGTTATAAGCCGTTACCCTGAACGTTCCTCTCTTCTTCCGGGGTCCAACAGGTCTCGCACACTTTTAGGTTACAAGCAGCGTCCTCCACGGCCTCAAGCGCGCAGTGCCAGATGAAGCTCTTTCATCTCCTCGACAGGTAAGCGTTCAAACTCTTGCAGAGACAGAGGTTTGATGACAAGGAGGAAATGCGAAGAGATCAGCAGTTTAGAAAGGAGAAACAATTCATACGAAATGAAGAGAAATTAAAATATATGAAATATCATCAAAATTTAAAAGTTTAAATTATAAAATCCCGCATCTGAAACGAAAAATACGAGTGTCAGCATCACATGTGGAACGTGGCATTAGGTTATGAAAATACCCACAATGGGAAACAAATACTTACGAAAACTGTTCGCTAATTTGAGCCTCACTCACAGTCTTCAGCAACCCAACCCTCGTCCAACATAACGTTCAGGAAATTTCTGAAAGAAACGATCACATGAAATACCACGTACTGGAATACGAAAATTATCAATCACGAAAAAATAAATAAATTCTCCGACGGGAACTTACCTCATGTGTGATTATTTTAAATTATATTAAGAAATTATCGTGGATGCATTCTGCAACACACGATTTGAAACACAGGGGATTACATCCCCGAAAATAATAAAATTGCGGTTGCGCAAGATCGACCAAAATTCCAAAGTGATTTGACAGCTCAACTGACAGTGACAATGACTCGCATTGACATCGCGAAACGTTTCGTTTCGCCGCTTAGATAAAAGGCAAACACTAATAAAAACCATGATGAAAACAATTTCCAGAACACTGAAAATATTCCATTCAAAAAATAGAACAATCAATATAAAAACACCAGGAAACGTTTCATCAAAATATATTTCAATTAACTGAGCAAAAAGCGCCATCTATTGCCAATTAATTCTAAATCACGCCAATAGATGTCGCTAGTGGCATCCAAAATCAGAATATCGAGAAGAAAATCAATTTGTGAAAAACAGCCAAAACTGCAACGCTACAATACCCTCCCCCCTAGACATTCGCACGGAGAAAGAATCTGAGCTGCCCTCAGCGAACTACAAACTGAAAAAGAAAAAAAAATGTGTCTAAATGCAGAAAGACCTCAAAAAGAAAACGTTCCAGCAGAAACTTCAACTGAAAAAAAAAATCTAGAAAACAAACAACGAGTTGTAGGGTATGCTGACTTAACAGGAACAAAAACAAACTGACTTTTCACTAAGCAAAACAAACCAGATGAAAACCAACTACCAGGACTGATGTTCTTCAAACCTAAAACAATCTCTGCTGTCCGAGCATAAATAAAACCCAACACTAACATACAATCATCTTTCAAACTTCTCTTTCATACCTGTAAGCATCAGTTTCAAATTACACTGCTTGCCACCTGCATTCAAAATTCCCCCATAGAGTCCCAACTGTGAACCAGTGGTACTCGAATCCCCAGTAACGTTGTAAGGCTATTTCGGCCATTACGAACATATTTTCTGGAATAGCCATCCAGTGGGCCCTAGGGAAAGTGTATATTTCAACACATGTCGTCCCTAGAAAAAATGTCTGGGTTATAAAAACCACAGAACAAAACGTCGCTGGCCACAATATAAATTGGACGTCATCGCAACAAAACACAAAACATAGGGAATAGTGCATAAAAGCACATGATGTCATCCCTGGAAAAGACAAAACAAACGAGGCATGTATATAGGAGATACATAGCACTCAAACAAAACAAAACAAAAACACAGAGATAAAATCTCTGGAAAAAAAAATCTGAACTTTAAGTTACAGATAAAGCACAGAGGCAAAACTGTAGCAGATACCCGACAACTCGATTGTGTCCATAAAAAAATTTTTGCTAAAAGAATCTACCGTTAATAAATTCCTAACAGAAAAACTACACAATACTATTGTGTCCAAAAAAAAAACTGCGATAAAACAATCTACCGTTAGTAAATTCCCAACAGAAAAACATTACACCATACGATTGTGTCCAAAGAAAAATTTTAAAAACTAAACTCAAGTTAGTTACCAAAGTAAAGTACCTACCTACCCAGAACAAAGAAAATCCTAAGTCCTACGACTGAGAACCTTGGCATAACTATAATTTCAAAAAAAAAAAACTTCCTTAAAAGAAGGTAGCCTAATAAAATTATTTTTGAAAAAAAAAAACTATGTGGCAAAAATATTTTCCAAAAGTTATATGAAAATTATTAATATTAATTCTTAAACTACACAAAAGTTATACAAGAAGAATGGCACTTAACAAGAATTAATAACTTTTAATTGTTATCAAAATCAAAACAATAATCAATTAAGTTATTCCCGTATAAAAATTAACAAGTTAGTAAGTGTACCCACAAACAACTCACTAACCAGTAATAACATTAAGTACCAAATCTATAATACACTGCAGTATAATGCCTAAATAACTATTAGGTATAACTGTATTAAATTATTTAAAATCCATTACTTATGATTCAAAAGTATTGAAATGTAAACAAATATTTGCCAAAAACTAAAAAGGTTATAATATTATGCTAACATTTTGTAATACAAAATAATGTGTACTAGGTAACAAGAAATAAAAGTTATATGTCCATAGTGACACAAAAGCAATTTGTTACCTAAGTACATAAACAACGTTAAATATTGTAGTTAGCATGAATAGCTAATTTTTTTAAATATATACTCCGATACTTGTTTATGGGAGTATTAGGACGCTTAGCGTCAACATACAGCACCATAGAATTTATACCAGCTTGATCAATCATGCCATAGAAATAACGAAGTGGCCAACGTCTTGTATTTCTAGCCGAACTATAGGAATGCATCATTTTATCGAAAGTGTCGACTCCACCTTTCGTTGAATTGTAATCGTGTATTATTTCTGGCTTGCTGGTTTGTGGGTTTATTTCGGCATTGTAATGCATCGTAGATAATAATAAAACTGATTTATTTTTATGTGGTGTAAAGGAAACCAAAGTTTTTTGCCGATCAAACGCAAACTGAGAAGTAAGTGGTTGTTTGCTTTTGTGTGGCAAGAAAGACGGCGGGATTTCACGTTTGTTTTTGCGTAGTGTCCCTATAGTTGTTAACTGATAATTCTTCAACATGTCATCGGCCAGTGGAATAGATGAGAACCAATTGTCATAAGTGATATTACGACCAGAACCTTTGATACTCTCTGCTAGCTTTTTTACATAATCTGCAGGTGTTTTCAACTCCGACTGCTTACCGATATATGGTACAGCATCAAACATGTAGAACGTCTTAGCATCACATATGGCCACTAATTTTAATCCATATTTATCTGGTTTGGATGCAATATATACTCGAAAAGGACACTTTCCACGAAAGCTCAAAAGTTGTTCGTCTATAGTTACAAAAAAGCGTGGTTGATATGAATCTCTGCAATTCGATATAAATTCTGACCATATTTGCCTAATGGGAGCAAATTTATCGTCTTTATCCCTGTTATCTTTATCGTCAAATCGTAAGCAAATCACCAGAAATCGAAAACGATTTAGATTCATTATGCATTTGTATATAGCAGCGCTAAATGGTGACCACATATCTTTCATGCTTTTACGGTTGTCCTTATTTATAGCCGAAAAAAACAAAAGACCTATGAATGCTTCTATTTCCATGGAATCAGTTTTATGTACATAGCGTTGGTCTTTATATTTAGATGCTCGTCGCTCTATTTCTTGATTGGTATAATAACACAATCGCATCAATAATTGGCTTGGTGAACAAAATTGCAAAAGCATCTTTTTCAGTTTCGATACTCAAAGCATCTCCTTTGGTAAGTCGGCGGAGTGTTACTATGTTTCGACGCGGTGTCCGACTCGATGGTGGTGGAACAGATGACCAAATATGTCCATTCTTACCTCGTATCATATTGTTTCGTAATTGTGCTAGTGGAACGTCCTCATCGTCACTAGTCTCGCAATTGGAAATCACGTCCCCCTCTTCCGACTGAACAGAGACATTGTCTTCGATTTCGGAAATCTCGCCATCTTCAGAGCAATGTTCATCATCGATGGCTCCTACGTATAAGGGCGAAACTGCCGCTTACGCCTTTTTCCAATTATTTAAGCAATGATTTCACTTTGCTCTAATCTATAACATCAGTAAGAAAAAAAATTTTTTTTTCCATTAGATACAAAATAAAATTTTAGGCAAATAGGCGTATGTGCAAAACTACGCCACGTATAAAGCCCAATCATACGATTCGTCAATCTATACCAGTAGTTGCTTACATAAACATATATTTTTTATAATCCAAATCTTAAATAAAGCCATGAAAATATTTAGCAAATTGTTTTATTTATAAATTATGACACATTATATAGTTATTTAATTTTTAACGTTAAGAGTCGCATCACAAACTAATTTGAAAATTATAAATAACTTGAAAAAATCGAACTGCCTAAGGCATCGTGGGTTCAATTCCCGCCTTAGGCAATTCGATTTTTTCAAGTTATTTATATTTTTTAAAAATATGACACATTATGTTAAAAGACCTAACTAAATCTCGAGCACAGTATATGGGCGTATTTGCGTTAAAACGTAAAACGGTACATTAAACGACTTTTTCTAACTGATTTATTATTGATATTAGCACATGATAACAATTAAAATAATTACATGCATAAATAAAGAGAGTAATCGCTTAAAATATTATATTTACGTTGTCATTTAAGTCTCTTTACGTTGAACAATATACATGAAATTATAGAAATATGCCGACGTAAAAGGGCAATGCGTAAAATCTCAAAATATATAAGAAAAATATAAAAATTGATAACAGCAGTAGCAAAAGCATTACATGTTAAGGCTAAATGTGAAATTTCATTAAATTCGTTTTAGTAGGTCAGAAGATATGACCCAAAAATATGGTTCTGGCCACTAAAATGGCTCTCCTGTAAAATTTACTTTTTTCACTTACGCCAGTATACGTAGGAGCCATCGTCATCAGAATCGACGTTAGCAAGGCCATGCAAGAAGTTTTCAATTTGGTCGTCCGAAAGCGAAGCCATTTTTAACCTAAAACCAACAATTTACTTTTAGCATCACGAAAAAAAAGTATACGTAAAAGGCAACAGGGGTGACCAGTCACCCCAGGAGTGCCAATATAACAAAAACAACAACTTACTGCAACACGTGGACGCGTGTGTCAGATTAATTATATTATGTACATACCTGATTGATATTAATATTTCATGTGACCTATAATTAATATTAGTAACTACACTATTTATTAACTTTCTATAACATCACACACACCAAGTATCAAACAGCCGCCATATTAACTGTCAGATAAAATTAAGACTTCCGTTTGCAAATAAGAATTTATTGTAAGATTTCCGGCTTCTGAATAGTGGTTATTAATGTTTCTTAAATATAATTAAATTGATAAATTAATAAGCCAACTGGCTAATATTCAATCAAAAATAAATCTGGGTCCGTTTTAATATTATTAGTTATAATATATTCGAACTTCCTGTTTATAGAATTTATTGTAAGATTTCCAGCTTTTGGATAATAATTATTAATATTTCTTAAATATTATTAAAAGTATAATTAATAAGCCAACATACTATCTTTTGATCAAAAACAAATATTGTAAAATGAGAAATTCCAACTTCCGGGTCCGTTTAAATATTATCTAACTTCCTGTTTTCTGATTGGTCGTCTTAAGTGACCAATCAGAGTTGAGTAGAGGAAAGGTAGGAGTATGGGTATAAATATATGGAATTCCTCGTTGAAAGGCAGTCTCGATGGATCTTTGAGGTGATGCTGACCAAAGTTAAGTGTACATTGTTTATTGGTACTATTATTGTGCTTGTTGTGTTTTTGTATTGTATTATTGTGATATTGTATTAACACCTGGCTATGTGGCTGCGCCAGGGCTATTATTTTGACAACTGGCCAATTGATGGTGACATGCCACGGGGTCGGGTCGGTAGTTTGTTGACCAGTATAAAGAAGGACAATGCTAATAGTTGCTGGTTATGTTATGGTACAAAACCTAAGTCCTAACCTAACCTAAATCTAACTCTTGACCTAACCAAAACCTAAGTCTTAACGTAACCTAACTTAGAACTTGTGTTCTGTGTGTTTGATTATAAATACTGGTTATACAAAATACCGTCAAAATGTTAATAATAAATAAGACTTAATTACTGCTAGATTATTCATTTTTATGTAAGTTATAAATTGTTGTATCTGGTTGGAAAAGAGGCTGACAAAGGTGACTGAGTTTCTTCCGCCACTTCTTCTCAGCACCAGCCCATGATGTCCCGAAGTGGTGGTAGGGCAAGCTATATTTGGGACGTGTATAAATGCCCTGGAAAAGGGATTTATACTGAATAAACTATTTGAATTTGAAATTGGATTTTTAATTTGGAACTTATTAAATTACAGTATTATAGTCCTATATATTTCCATGGTATAATACGATATGATAGGAATATAGCATAAAGTATTTATGCTAGATTTTGCTTACTATTATTCTTCTTTTTGTGGTAACTTTATTAATTAAAGAATCTGCTTTAATACATTAATATTTCCTAATTTAGAAATGACTAATGCCCAAAAATCTAACATCAGAAGTGGGATCCGAGCACTTTTGCTAATACGTCCTTGTCTAAGTTTCAGAATGGAACCTGTTCTCTGGCTCAGACCTGAAAACCGTATGGGATGCTGCTTTCTCGAATCGAAGACCTGATGAAGATGTGGTGCTGCGAGTCTTCGAGCCAGCGGCCGGCGGCAGCGGTGCAGAAAGGTAGTGCAAATACTTCGAAGAAAGATCGAAAGAGTTTGGATGGAGCAGCTTGGTGACGTCGCAAAGGCCGGTAAGGCCCTTAGGGGCTTTGCTTTAGTATTTATTAAGTTGTGAAATTGTAACACCCATCTGAACTGATAATGCTGTGCTCTAGTATAATATCAAATCTAAGAAACATCCCTCAGAGCAGAATTGTACTGGTAGAAAATAATCCTCGTATGGCAGTGTTGTTTAACTTATGGTCGAAAATACTATTATTTGTCAGATTAAAAAAATAAAACAAAGCATGAAATTTATTCCAATAATCAAAATACATTGTGTAGGAAAATATCAAAAATAGTTTTCATATTAAAAAATCGCATAGTTAGATACCAAATACAACTAAAATTTGTCAGATTTAAACTACAATATTATATTTGAAAATATGTCGGGTCAAATTGACGAGTAAAATAAAATGAATTTCAAAAACAATTAAAAAAATCGTATATATTCACTACGTCTTTTTTTTTTTTTTTTCTTCTCTTCTTTATCTCACCGCCCGGATGATTTAACACCGTGTCTAGTCATTTCCTTCTTTTGGATGTATTATATTCGATAAGTCTTTCTTCTAGTCTCGTGGCATTTTTCTGTAGTCTGCTGCTTTACCCCTTCATGCCATTCCGACACATATAATCCATTGTAGGCTATGTACATATCCTAATCTTGATTGATGGTTTTTCTAAATTTAGTTTACTTACACTATTAAAAACACTTGGTTCATTACATGATTACTACCGGTACATCCATCCAGTGGAATGTAATATTTATGCTGTCTCTGATATGCTCAACGCATAATAATTTGTATTTAAATGTCAGATTGGCCGAACGATTCCAAAGTCTACGGGTCTTTTTACAGCCTCGTGTGCTAAAAAACAGTGAATACAAATATACCATGTATATAATCTGCACTGTTTAATGGTACCTAGGTCCTTGATAATATTGTATACCTTGATTCATTTCTAATTATTTGGATTCTACCGATAGCGTCTTATACAATCTCTTTTACACACAATCACACTATAATCACTTACGTTCCCTTAAATTACACGTTATTTCAAACCAAGTTCATTCCCACTATAAAACAAATGTGAAACATTGTATTGAAAACAACCTACCTATCTTAGCAACATATTTGGATGATAAAAATTCGTGCTAGTCGTTATACAACTAAAATGTACTAAAATTTAAGAAATTGACAATAATCCGTAAATTTAGTTGATTAATATTATTACGGATACTGTTTCTATATAATACTTATAAAATATGGCAAAATAAATCATTTAGTGTAATATTAAGTATTTCAATTTTCTTTGTTTATAAATGAATCTCTAGTTCAGCTTTAGACATCTATTTGTAAAATACATTTTTTTATCAAATTTTGAGAAATAAAAACAACAACTCTTCAAATACATGATTAAATAAGTCCTTGAATTCAGCTTTATGCAATTTTATTATATTTTATTTTGTTTAACAATGTTTCAATAGCATTTAATGGTACATAAATGTGGAGGAAGATACAACTTGAACATAAGCCAGTTAAAGAAACACATTCTACTGCTAAAACATTTTAAAATAAGTTAAAGTGGGTAGATAAATGAACACTAAAACAATTCAAAAACTAAGTAAGCAAATTACATGTGAATACGGTATTAAATTTCAAGTCGCCAATCAAATAATAATTGTGTATTAAAATCTATAAACTTTATAAATGTGAAATGAGATATTATAAATTAAACTAAATTAAACAAGCACTGTAGCATGGTCGGTATATTACAAGTGTGTAGTGTATGGTGGAGTGTCATAGTGTGTGTGTTTTGCACATATTTTTTTTTCCCAATTAAGTAATCGTAATAAACAGATCAAACTTTATGGTGATTAATAACTAATGATATAATTTTGTCTGTTCACTAACGCTGTTAATGACGGCTGGTGTTATTGCGTTCCGTATTATTATGTTTATTTATTTAAGTTCTTGTACCATGTTTTTTTTTTTTCTCTTTCTTCTATTTTTATCTTCTTATTTTCTTCTTGTAAGTAGCTAGAATAGGAATGAAGGTATTTCGTCAAAACTTCTCAATTCTGCCTAATTTCATTGATACTTTTTTTTTTAAATAATTTAGTGTCCTATTGGATAAGACAAGTTATATGGTCATTAATCTTTGGTATCCAAGGAAACTATTTTTTTCCTTCTCTCTAATTTTTCTTCTCTGGTTTCCCTTATCTTTGTTCGACCCTTTTTATATCCGTTTTTTTATTTTTCGTTATATTTTGTTTATATCCTAGTATCCATAGTACAAACGTTGCTTAGTTTGCGACTAGAAACTTGGTGTAAATGTCCACGGAAAAGGTCCAAGGATATTTTTATGTACCTACACAAGCAAACATTCCAATGAATATTATATCATTATACCGTTTAAACATAAATGCGGTAAATTGTGTTAACAGTTAAAACCAAGTAGAATTATAATATAATTTCGTAAATTGTAAAATTTAAACTCGATTCTAATAAGGAAATGCCCATGAACAAACATGAAAAACAGGAAATAAAATTGGTTCAAATTAAAATCGGGCTTCTTGTTGTACATTGTTTATAACTTAACCTCGCATTTTCTAAGCTTTTAAATAACTCTGCTTACAGATTGCTAAATTCTGTAAAAGTTTCAGTAAGATTATAGTAATTTTAAGATATTATTATTGTATATAAGATACTATTATGTATGTATGAAATAGTTTCAGTTCCCTTACATGGCTTGTCGAGACATAATATTCTAACATTGCAAGTAGATGGTATATTTACGTGTCCCCAAGACTATTGGACGCTGTTAGTGAGGGGAGTTTTAGATATTTTAAAATGCATTAATTTTGATTCTGGAAACAATATTGCAAGTTGTTCATGCTTCCAAACATTATTTTGCTCTGAAAGGAATGGAAATTATAGTTGTTTAAGAAAATTGACATTATTGGCTCAAGGACAAATATATAGATGTCCGAAAGATTGGGGTATTTTATGATTTGTATTTATGTGAAATTAAAATAATGTAGGATAAGAAATTTAGGCATTGGTTTGCCTAAGCCTAAAATGTTTATCCAGTAGTTTGTCGTTTCTTTTTCTTTTGTTTCTTTAAAATTATACAAGACTTTAATTTGAACTGTGACTAAGACTTTCCTGAACAAAGGTTTGTAGCGATCCTACCTACTGGACTTCAGGCTCTAATTTTCTGCCCCTGGACGGTTATTTTATCAATCCTTGTTGGTGTCACTGGTCAGCTAGATCGTCGCGGCAGGGGCGTGCCGAGGTTGACGCGGTGGATAAACTAACCATGTTAGGTCAGACTTAAGACTACATTGTAATAAAATTAAATGTTATAAGACTGGTTGCAGCCAGGGGAACTCACTATATTTCTATATAAGATTTTGGCAAATGAAATATATTTCTTGTTTATCTTGCAATTCAGAAACGACAAGCTGCTGGAAATATGTGAGAAATTGGACCGATATTGTTGACGGTCATTACTGTAGTTGAAGATGAGACCGATGATGGTCATTACTGTAGTTGATGGGACCGATGATGGTCATTACTGTAGTTGATGGGACCGATGATGGTCATTACTGTAGTTGATGGGACCGATGATGGTCATTACTGTAGTTGATGGGACCGATGATGGTCATTACTGTAGTTGATGGGACCGATGATGGTCATTACTGTAGTTGATGGGACCGATGATGGTCATTACTGTAGTTGATGGGACCGATGATGGTCATTACTGTAGTTGATGGGACCGATGATGGTCATTACTGTAGTTGATGGGACCGATGATGGTCATTACTGTAGTTGATGGGACCGATGATGGTCATTACTGTAGTTGATGGGACCGATGATGGTCATTACTGTAGTTGATGGGACCGATGATGGTCATTACTGTAGTTGATGGGACCGATGATGGTCATTACTGTAGTTGATGGGACCGATGATGGTCATTATACCGTTGTTGATGATGGGACCGATACTGTTGATGGTCAAATTGTAATGATTTTAAAATAATATAATAATTAAGTTAAGAATGGAACTGTTTATTGAGACTGTAATTATTTCATGTGAGACTGTAATTATTTAATATTAACTATTAAATGGGTGAATGGCAACATTAGAAACAATAATTTGATTGATAAATAGGTACTTCGAGAGCGAAGTACATGTCAGTATGGCCGTGTTAGATTAATTATATTATGTACATACCTGATTGATATTAATATTTCATGTGACCTATAATTAATATTAGTAACTACACTATTTATTAACTTTCTATAACATCACACACACCAAGTATCAAACAGCCGCCATATTAACTGTCAGATAAAATTAAGACTTCCGTTTGCAAATAAGAATTTATTGTAAGATTTCCGGCTTCTGAAGTGGTTATTAATGTTTCTTAAATATAATTAAATTGATAAATTAATAAGCCAACTGGCTAATATTCAATCAAAAATAAATCTGGGTCCGTTTTAATATTATTAGTTATAATATATTCGAACTTCCTGTTTATAGAATTTATTGTAAGATTTCCAGCTTTTGGATAATAATTATTAATATTTCTTAAATATTATTAAAAGTATAATTAATAAGCCAACATACTATCTTTTGATCAAAAACAAATATTGTAAAATGAGAAATTCCAACTTCCGGGTCCGTTTAAATATTATCTAACTTCCTGTTTTCTGATTGGTCGTCTTAAGTGACCAATCAGAGTTGAGTAGAGGAAAGGTAGGAGTATGGGTATAAATATATGGAATTCCTCGTTGAAAGGCAGTCTCGATGGATCTTTGAGGTGATGCTGACCAAAGTTAAGTGTACATTGTTTATTGGTACTATTATTGTGCTTGTTGTGTTTTTGTATTGTATTATTGTGATATTGTATTAACACCTGGCTATGTGGCTGCGCCAGGGCTATTATTTTGACACCTGGCCAATTGATGGTGACATGCCACGGGGTCGGGTCGGTAGTTTGTTGACCAGTATAAAGAAGGACAATGCTAATAGTTGCTGGTTATGTTATGGTACAAAACCTAAGTCCTAACCTAACCTAAATCTAACTCTTGACCTAACCAAAACCTAAGTCTTAACGTAACCTAACTTAGGGTTGGAAAAGAGGCTGACAAAGGTGACTGAGTTTCTTCCGCCACTTCTTCTCAGCACCAGCCCATGATGTCCCGAAGTGGTGGTAGGGCAAGCTATATTTGGGACGTGTATAAATGCCCTGGAAAAGGGATTTATACTGAATAAACTATTTGAATTTGAAATTGGATTTTTAATTTGGAACTTATTAAATTACAGTATTATAGTCCTATATATTTCCATGGTATAATACGATATGATAGGAATATAGCATAAAGTATTTATGCTAGATTTTGCTTACTATTATTCTTCTTTTTGTGGTAACTTTATTAATTAAAGAATCTGCTTTAATACATTAATATTTCCTAATTTAGAAATGACTAATGCCCAAAAATCTAACACGTGCGACTGACAGCGCTCGTTACAATTAGAGAATAGGCCAAGCGATAGAAAGAGACAACATAAGCATCTAAACATATTAAGACTTTTCTCAAGTGGTGGGGTGACTGGTAACCCCTGTTGCCTTCCGAAGGTTAAAAAACAAGTGAAAGCGTGGGTAGCTTAACATTAATAGGCAAATATTTTATATCATTCGATAGCCAATAAAATTATTTATTAGTAGAAGAAGAAAACAGACACAAGTTTCATACATTTTATGGGAGTAAGAATGTATTTAATTAGAAAAATACATTACTTTTTTCATTTATTTTTCAGTTATTTTCCAACACAAGAAAAACCAGGTCGTTAAGGTATGTTTTATTTGCATTGTATTATTAGTATTTGAGCTATTCTACAAAACGAATGTAAATTAGTAATAGTAATCGGAATAGGTTGTGTGATTCTTTCAGGCAGTGCATTTTCGCATGTCGCGTGCGCTATGGAAACCGCTGGGAAGGGGTATCTTTGTTCAACAATTACGTCGAAACTAATAGACGTAGACTAATAAATTTACATTCGTTTTGTAGAATAGCTCAAATACTAATAATACAATGCAAATAAAACATACCTTAACGACCTGGTTTTTCTTGTGTTGGAAAATAACTGAAAAATAAGTGAAAAAAGTAATGTATTTTTCTAATTAAATACATTCTTACTCCCATAAAATGTATGAAACTTGTTTCTGTTTTCTTCTTCTACTAATAGATAATTTTATTGGCTATCGAATGATATAAAATATTTGCCTATTAATGTTAAGCTACCCACGCTTTCACTTGTTTTTTAAAGAAGAGGTGTAAACTAAAAATTAAAAACTTAAATCGATGTAATTTTTCGAGAAATGGGTAACGCCCCAAATTTGAAGTATTTTCATCGATAAAATTGTCCATAGATTACGCCCTTAAAGTTTGATCACTACATGCCCGGACACACTGTATAAAGTTGACGAATAGAAAGCACTTGACATTCATCGTAAAGTAAAGATGTAGGGAATCTAAAAGGTCGAAAAGTCATAACCTTTAGTACCGCTCTTTAGGCTCTTTCTAGATGGAGCAAGCTAGTCTCAGTGGCGCCACCCCATACAGACACACAATACGTGATGATGGATTGGCAGAGTGCATAATATGTAGTTTTTATTAGTTTGAAATCTGCTGCATATCGGAGTTTTTTAAAAATATATATTAATTTACGACAGCGGGATGTTAATTGTTCTAAATGAGGTTTCCACGTAAGGAGACTGTCAACATGGATGCCAAGGTATTTTATTATGCAGGATCTGGCTATTACTGGACAGTTGCATTGTTTATTAATTTGAGTCAGAGAACAACCGAGACCACTGGTACATGAGTGTGCTTTAAGCTGAAAACGATTAGAAGGCTGCGAAGCTAATGTTTTAGAAAATGTTAGGTAAGTAGTTTTCTTAGTGTTTAATGTCAGGAGATTATTTGAAAGCCAATTTATAACAACCCCGAGTGCTTGTTCAGCTGTTGAATAAACCTCAGTCCAACTATCCCCATGGATGAGCAGAGCGGTATCATCAGCATATGTAAAGATAGCGCAGTTGGCAAGTTGAAGTTTACAAAGAGTATCAATATAAATTAAAAATAGTGTAGGTCCTAAGATGGATCCTTGAGGAACGCCATAGTTAATAAGAGCACTGTCACTCAAAAAGGTATCTATTTTAACAATTTTTTTTCTATTGGTAAGGTAATCTTTAAAAATATCCAAAGTTATCCCACGGATGCCAACTTTCTCCATCCTATTGAGCAAGAGTGGAACAGACACAGTGTCAAACGCTTTTGTTAGATCAATAAAAATGCCGAGACATTTCTTATTATTTTCCATGCGATTGATGACGTTATCGATAAGGGATGCAACAGCCTGCTCAGTGTTCCTGCCGGATCTGAAACCAAACTGATTATCAGCAAGTATGTGTTTCTGTTCTAAATACTTGAGCAATCGACTATTGAGGACCTTTTCTAACACCTTAGATAGAGCCGGCAAAATGGAAATTGGCCTATAATTGTTGACACTGTCTCTGTCTCCACCCTTGAACACAGGCCGTACAATAGCTCTTTTAAAAACATCGGGAAATTTTCCATTAGTTATAGAAAGGTTGCAAATATAAGTTATTATAGGTACCAAAGTGGCCGAACAAGATTGTAAGAGCTTAGCTGAAATCCCGTCCCAGCCAGTAGCCGAGTCTTTGCGAAGATTCTTTATAATTCTTTCTATTTCGGCTTCATCTGTTGGAAAGAGGACAAATGAATCTGAGGGGGGTGGATCAGAACACTGAGATGAGTTTGAGCCCGCTGCAATACTCTCAGCCAATTTCCTTCCAATGCTGGAGAAATGATTATTGACTACATTGACAGACTCAGAGGGGTTGGATGCTAGCTTCAGTAGTTCCAGTGGAGGGCCATCTCTGGGTGCAATGTTAATTATGTCTTTGATGACCTTCCAAGTGGCTTTGGGATTATTCTTTGCACTTTCAAGCCTTGAAGTTTCATATTCTCGTTTTAGTTTTTTCAGAAGTTTATTACAAAAATTGCGGTATCTAATATATGTTATTTTGAGAATGAGATTTTCCGGGTTTGCCTTTACTTTACGACACATATTGTCACGATTCCTAATACATTTAAGCAGACCTTTCGTTATCCAAGGTTTGAAGATTCTCTGTTTTGACTAAGTGTAGACTTTTGTTGTGTTTTGTTCTATTATGTCACCCAAAAGTTCAACAAACTTCTCAGCAGCACCATTAGCATCGTTAATATTGAATATGTGAGAAAAATCACAGCAGGCCACGGAATTGATTGCATCAGGTAAATTAAGCTGAGATCTCATGACTTTACCTTTGGTTGTCTTTATATGTGTACTCAAATTCAAAAGCACAGGAAAGTGGTCTGTAATATTAGTATCTATCGTTAGCGTAGTACTTTTATGAGCTGATTTTAATAAAACATGGTCAAGGCAGCTACTACCCCGGGTAGGTATGAGGCTCGTAGGAATTAACCCGAATGAAGCAGTAAGATTCAAATAATCATTTGATTGCAGATTAGACTCAACACTTGCAATATCAATATTGATATCGCCTAGTATTGCGATGTTCAGGCTAGCAGAGTAAGTGGTTAAGATATCACCCAGGCTACTAATGAAGTTGTGTTGATCACGATAAGAGGGAGAGCGATAAAGGCCAATTAGGGTGAGTTTGTATTTTTTTAGATTACATACTAAACAACTACCATCCAAAAATGCCGGTTTCTATACATGGTGTTCAAGTGTCGTTTTAACAAAAATAACTACACAATCATTTTGATTGTAGTTCTTGACAGTACCATAACATTTATAGCCCTCCAGTTGAGGTAGAGTAGGCGTTTTACTGAGCCAACATTCAGAGAGGATAATAATTTCCGGATATAGTACAGAGTTGTATAGGAAGACCTTAAGCTCATCAAAATTACGATTGATACTACGTATATTTAAATGTAAAAAGTTAAGCGATGATGTACAGGCTTGGAGTGCTGTTGAGATCTGTTCCGGGTGACCTTTTATTAGAGTTTTGTGCAGGATCGTGGAATGTCCTGTCTCCTTGTTTTGCTTCTATATGCCGTTCTTACTTTTAAGTCTTAGAGCGGCTGCTTGCACTTCCTCCTGAATGAAGAGGTCTAAAGATCTGAGATTCAGAAGGTACTCAAGTGATGTCGATGGAGTGGTTCTCATACAACTAGTGGCCGCTATGCTTACTAGGCGTTGCAGGCTTTGGAGTTTTGATCTTGCTGTGGATAGTTGTGTTCTGTGCGACCACACAAGTGATCCATAATAATATGTGTAAGAGGGCTATATTATTATAACCAACGTGTAGAGCCAAAGTGTTATTTTTGGGTTGAGACCTCATCTACTACCAATGAGTCTCTTGCACTGATGGAATGCTATACAGGCCATTTTTATTTTGTTCTCGAAATGACTCGCCCAGGTCAATTTGTTGTCAAAGGTGATGAGTTTTGTTTATAAAGAGTTCTGGTAGTTGGAGCTCTTGTAAATTCGATAATGCACTTATTAAGTACTTTTATTGACAACGTTAGGCACTATGAGTTCAATTATATGTTTTACTAGTAGATGTTCACCATTATTTATTAAAACTATTTACTTAAATTCTTTGATTTATAAACTACGACATTATTTTTTCCTTTAATCTGACGTTTGGGCTAAGTTATATCATTTTACACCAAATAATTAACCAAATTATTTGTTGCGATTTTCAAATGTTTTTGATCTAAGTAACTTATAACATTTTACACATGTACGAAACTTTTGTGGTTAATGGTATTAGTCTAATTGAATCATTATACACAAAATAAATAATCTTTTGTCTTTTACTTTTTGTGCTATAAATTAAGTTACATTCTTTTTCACCAACCAACAATACATAGTTTTTTTTTGTGTATATTAATATGAGTCATCTTATATTGTTAATCACAAACTCAATCTGAACAACTTCAATCGTGTAAAAAGTAGTAACACGAGTCATACCTCTTGACACAATAAAAAAGTGAAAGGAGCCTCCGGTACACTTTGTTAAAAGTAGACATGTATCAATTTACACGAAAGAAAACTCAAAATTGGTTCACAAAGCCTTACTTGTATCATTTGGCATAAACTTATTTTCTTTTCTATACGTCGTAGAAAGACACCGATTAGATACAAAAATAGCTTATTTTTCAGAGATTCACATTATGTTATAAAGTCAATTTTGATCTAAGTCGAGTTAGATCCCTTTTCACTGGGGGTACAGAAATATGGAAAGTATCCCATGTGATCCTACATGTATTTAAGCTGAGATTTGGTAGGAAATGTCACAGTCCATTTCAGGGAGTGCAGTTCATCTTCAGGAAATCGTTATTATCAAACAGTGATATTAGCAGAATGTAAGTACCTAGATTTTAAGTATCTATTCAATTCTATTATTATCGTTGTTGTTGTCATTCAATCTTCTAATCATTAATTTATCGACTATTCAACTATTCAAGTACTGTTCAATTCATTCTGTTTTTTTATTGTACTGGTTTTATGTAAGTAATATTATAATCGATGGAGACGTACCTAGTGCATCAATTCTTTAATACAAAGTTTGAAACAGTTTATCAGTCTACTGAATTAGATGAACTATTCACAAATTTAGTTGAAAAGTTTCAAACCAAATTAGCTGAATTCGAGCATTGTGAATCTGGTTGGAGTTTTGCAGGCATAAGTCATTTAGAAATAAATATAAATAAATACAGTCCTATGAGAGGTGGCACATTTATTGATCTACCAAAATCGATAAAAGTGACAAAAAGTTGTATTAATGTACAGAACTAGGATGATCATTGTTTTCTATGGAGTATAATTGCTGGACTTTTTCCTGCGAAGAATAATGTGTGCAGAGTAAACTCATATCCACATTATTCTTCTATTCTTAATATCAATGAAATGAATTTCCCACCTACTTTTGTAGATATTAGATTATTTGAAAGTAATAATCCTGATATAAGCATTAATATTTATGGTTTAGATAACAGATGTCATATTACTGGGCCTCTATACCTGACAAAAAACAGAAAAATTGATCACTTCAATTTATTATATATCGAGCATTATCATAAAGGACATTACTGTTTAATCAAAGATCTTGCTCGATTAGTGAAACATCAGATTACATCACATAAAGACAACTTTTTTTTTATGTGAATCATGTTTACAGTTCTTTGGGAGTAAATCAAAGTTTCGATTGCATAAGTGCAATAAAGTTTTAACTATTTTACCTAAAAAGGTTCTATTTTAAAATTTACGCATTATGAAAGACAACAAAAAATCAACTTTGTGATTTGTGCAGACTTTGAATGTCTATTATTAGATTACAAAGAACAAAAATCTGAATACATTGAAACATTGCAAAAACATCAACCATCTAGTTTTGGTTATTATATTTGTTGTTCACATGATCAAAATTTAAACAAATATGTTTCATATAGGGGTATTGATTGTGTTGAAGTATTCATTAAATCACTAATTAAAGATGCTGAAATTATTAACAATATATTATCAGATAAAAAACCAATGTTACCTCTAACTTATGATCAAGAATATAAATATAAAAAAGCTACTGTTTGTCACATCTGTAATGAAGTACTTCTCGATGATAAAGTACGAGATCATGATCATGTAACTGGTGAGTTTAGAGGAGCAGCTCATTCACATTGTAATTTGATGTACAGAGTATGTCCATTCATACCAGTAGTATTTCATAGCCTGGTTGGGTATGATTTACACTTGTTTATTGAAGAATAAATATAAAGGCAGTGTGAAAATAATTCCTAAATCAAAAGAAAAGTATCTATCTGTTACAAAAATTATTAACATATCAGAAAATGAACGACCTATTGATCTCAAGTTTATCGATTCTTACCAATTTTTGAGTTCAAGCCTTGATAAGTTGAGTAGCAGTTTAAGTACGAGTGATTTCAAACATTTATCATGCGAGTTTAATAATCAGGAACAATACAAATTACTCCGAAGAAAAGGTGTCTATCCATATGACTATATAGACAAGTGGTCAAAATTTGAGGAAACCAAACTTCCTTCAAAGTCCAGTCTTTTTAATTCTTTGAATGAAACTCATATATCCGATTCTGATTATAAACATGCTTGCACAGTATGGAAATGCTTTGGTATCAAAAACCTTGGTGAATATACTGATTTATATGTAAAGTCAGATGTTTTACTACTATGTGATATATTTGAAAAAATTAGAAAAGTTAGTCTATTACATTATAAACTCGACCCTGCATATTATACAGTGTGTCCGGGCTTGTAGTGATCAAACTTTAAGGGCGTAATCTATGGACAATTTTATCGATGAAAATACTTCAAATTTGGGGCTTGACCCATTTCTCGCAAAATTACGAGGATTTAAGTTTTTAATTTTTAGTTTTCACCTCTTCCTTCAAAAACAAGAGAAAGCGTGGGTAGCTTAACACTAATAAGCAAAAATTTTATATTATGCGATAGCCAATAAAATTATCTATTAGCAGAAGTAGAAAACAGATACAAGTTTCATACATTTTAAGGGAGTAAGAATGGATTTAATTAGAAAAAAACATGACTTTTTTCACTTCTTTTTCAGTTATTTTCCAACACAAGAAAAACCAGGTCGTTAAGGTATGTTTTATTTGCATTGTATTATTAGTATTTGAGCTATTCTACAAAACTAATGTAAATTTATTAGTCTACCTCTATTAGTTTCGACGTAATTGTTGAACAAAGATATCCCTTCCCAGCGGTTTCCATAGCGCACGCGACATGCGAAAATGCACTGCCTGAAAGAATCACACAACCTATTCCGATTACTATGGAAACCGCTGGGAAGGGGTATCTTTGTTCAACAATTACGTCGAAACTAATAGACGTAGACTAATAAATTTACATTCGTTTTGTAGAATAGCTTAAATACTAATAATACAATGCAAATAAAACATACCTTAACGACCTGGTTTTTCTTGTGTTGGAAAATAACTGAAAAAGAAGTGAAAAAAGTCATGTTTTTTTCTAATTAAATCCATTCTTACTCCCTTAAAATGTATGAAACTTGTATCTGTTTTCTACTTCTGCTAATAGATAATTTTATTGGCTATCGCATAATATAAAATTTTTGCTTATTAGTGTTAAGCTACCCACGCTTTCACTTGTTTTTGAAGGAAGAGGTGAAAACTAAAAATTAAAAACTTAAATCCTCGTAATTTTGTGAGAAATGGGTCAAGCCCCAAATTTGAAGTATTTTCTTCGATAAAATTGTCCATAGATTACGCCCTTAAAGTTTGATCACTACAAGCCCGGACACACTGTATAACATCACCTAGTTTGAGTTGGGATGCAATGCTCTTTTACACTAATGTTCGATTAGAGCTGATTCATGATATTGAAATGTACCAAATGCTTGAAAAGGGTATACGTGGAGGCCTTGCACAGTGTTCTCTACGATATGCTAAAGCATGTAATAAATACTTACCAAACTATGATAAATCTCAGCAGTCATCTTTTTTGATTTATTTAGACTGCAATAATTTGTATGGATATGCGATGACAAAAAAATATCCTATCTCTGAATTTAAATTTTTATCAGTTCAAGAAATCAGTAACTTTAATGTGATGAATATTTCTGATGACAGTGACTTTGGTTATATTTTAGAAGTTGACTTATTATATCCAGATCATTTACATGAAAACCATCAAGACCTTCCTTTTGGCATGGAAAAAATGAAACCTCCTGGAGGAAAAAGTGAAAAATTAATCGCAAACCTTTATGATAAATTCAATTATGTTATTCATTATGTATACCTGAAACAATGCTTAAAACATGGACTAGTGTTAATGAAGATACATCGCATACTCTGTTTTAAACAAGAAAACTTTTTAAAACCTTATATTGATCTTAACACCTCTCTCCGACAATCATCAAACACGGCATTTGAAAAAGATTTCTTTAAATTGCTTAATAATTCTATTTTTGGAAAAACAATTGAAAATAAACGAAAACAAGTTGAAGTTAAGTTGGTAACTAGATGGATTGATACTGAGAATAAAACTAATAAGCATCTTACAGCAGAAAAGTTACTCACAAAACCAAATCTGAACAGTATAAGTATTTTTTCAGAGAACTTTGTGGCTATCCAGCTCAATCGTGAAAATAGTGTCTGAGTTTCTTGCGCTGCTTCTTCTCAGCACTGGCCCATTTATTGTCCTGAAGCAGTGGTAGGGTTAATACTGGGACGTGTAAAAGTGCTTTTTTAAAGCCTACTTACAGAAATAAATGAGTTTTACTGAGTTTTTACTGAGTTTTTAAAAATGTGTAATGGAAAAACCAATCTACATTGGATTTACAGTTTTAGAGTTTGCTAAGCAACATATATTGTATCAATTTCATTATGATTTCATTAAAGAAAAATATAAAGATCAGGCTCAACTTTGTTACACAGATACTGATAGTTTATTATATTTAATATTTACCGATGATTTCTATAAAGATATGTATGACAATATTTCACAATTTGATACAAGTAATTTTGCTTTAAAAAATATGTATAACATACCAAAGATAAATGAAAAAGTACCAGGATTATTCAAAGATGAAATGGGTGGCAATATTATTTACGAGTTTGTTGGTCTTAGAGCTAAATTATATAGTACTAGCTTTCCGCCCGCGGCTTTGCCCGCGTGGAATTTTGTCTGTCACAGAAAAACAATATCGCGCGCGTATTTACTCACCGTTTAGACCTGGACTACGATAAACATTTTAAAACCAAAATCAGCTCAATCGGCCCAGTCGTTCTCGAGTTATAATCAGACTAACGAACATCAATTCATTTTTATTTATATAGATAGATAGATGATAGCTAGCGGCCGCCCGCGACTTCGTACGCGTGGATCCCGTTTTACACCCTTCATCTATCTTCAGCGGTTAACTCCAGTTCCCGTAGGAATTTTGCAATATCCTGTTGTAACTAAGCTTTAAGTTTACTAAGGTACCTGCATGCCAAATTTCAAGCGTCTATCTTACGCAGTTTAGATTTTTTCATACATATGTTTTTTCCCGCTAACTCCCGTTCCCGTGGGAATTTTACGATATCCTGTTGTACCTAAGCTTTAAATTTACTAAGGTACCTGCACACCAAATTTCAAGCATCTAACTTAAGCGGTTTAGATTTTTCATACAAAAGGATTTTTCCGCTAATTCCCGTTCCCGTGGTAATTTCGGGATTTCCTTTCTTAGTGCACCTCTACGGTACCTAAACTACGTCCCTTCTAAATTTCAAGTGCCTACGTTTAGCCGTTTAGGCTGTGCGTTGATCTGTCAGTCAGTCAGTCAGTTTCTCCTTTTATACAGGGTGTTGATTTCAATCCTCGCCATATTTATTTAGGTGATCTATTATGACTTATATAAACGCATTATCCACCAAAAAAAAAATTACAAACTAAAGTAGAATTTTTAGCGAATATTTTCCGTGCGACATCAACTGTACTGTGGCTCGTAGTACTGCAATACGGTTCAACTGCGGCACCCATCGAGCTACGCGGATCGCTCGCTTATCATGTCTGATAGTCTACTGAAGGAAGCCACGTAATAGGTAGTGTAAATAGGTATTTTTGTTTGACTAACTAAAGTTAAAGTTCGTTTTAAATTAGTTTGCTGTTTCCTATGTGTGTGTGTGTGTGTGTATTGGAGCGTACCTACGCGCTTTCCGCCACTACCTACCGCAATCGCGGGAGTATTTTGTACACAAAATTACCAGATTATTTGAAAGAAAGAAAGAAAAATTATTTATTTGACAACTAAAAAGCACAAAAAACAACGAGGCGGAGAAAAAAAAAAATGTTGCCAAAGAGGTCACCCACTCAGTATTATCTTCACAGTTGACATTTTACTGCCAAGTGCCAAGACACTGGTTTTCAGTGGTATTTACTCCCTACATTAAAAAAAACACATTCCTTTAAGTTTAGAACTAGGTACCTACTCACCGATGCGACTTCAGATGCGTTTCCACGTGCCCTCCCGTAACAGTAAACCATGTTTACGTACTCACGAGCACTGTACGTATGGTTTGGCATCTTCCTAACACTCACTCACTATTATTACACTCACTATCACACTTTCACACACTAAATACTCAAAACCGCACGAGAAAACAATCAAAAATCGCAAATTTGCAATTAGAAAAGTGCATTCGATGAAATACGTCCATCGAATGTCGTCGTGAATCGGTAGTTATCGTTATTCTTCATTTTCAACTACTTTACGTAATTTTTAACATCAGAAAAGTTTAATTTCGTCAGTTTAGTACAGGAAGTCTATCAACGAATGAGAATGTAAAAGCGGCGGGAAAAATACTTTGTTTAATCTTTGTGAACTAAAGATTCGTCCTATCATTAATGCTCTTAAAGCAAGCTTTCAAAACACTCAAATGCAAATGATTTGTAGATCTTTAATTACTAATCGTTATTATTAAAACGATAAGAATATCAATCAATTTTGGTAGTTATTAAAAATTACATTCATTTAAAATAATCCCGAACATGATGATGAATTATTTTATGTAAGTTATGAAGAATGGAAGTCTAACCTGAACCTAACTAACATTCGTTCAGGGTATTTAAATTAAACGCCGATAGAAATGAAATTACGTTATTACGGTAGTAGGAAGTAATAAGTACTAGAAAACAGTTATCAAGCAGAGAGGAAGAGAAAAGTTGAAGTTACAAGGCAAGAAATAAGAAAATAGCGATTGAGTACTAGGTATTCTAAATACGAGCTAGATTTCGCGGAGCGTGCGCGCGGCCTCTCTGCGTGGATAGCAAAATCGGACTGATGAACAGAGAAAATCGATGATCCACGATTGAGCGCCGGCCGCCCGATGACGCCCGAAACACGAAGATGGGGAAGTACCTATTCCGTGCGAGCCCGATGTCCGTGCCGCGCGCAAGGCGGTGGTATTATTGTATTCAATTACAAGTCACCGCTCCAAATGAAAGATATGAAATTTTCTTTTAAGATATGAAATTTTGTTTAGGTACTGAAATCAATCGAGTTTAAAAACAAAATCTTGTCTTATCTCCTATCGAAAGTGAAGGAACAAGAGTTTGCCAGTGTGTTATTTCTAGGTGTTCAGTTTGCGGTATTAAGTAAGTTAAGTTTTATTTTAATAATTACTATCGTAAAGACGTAAAAGTTATTAAGGTAGAGAGCTGGAAATGTAAGGAATAACGAACCTGTATGAAAGAGCATTATTGTCATCTGTTTACAGTACTTTTGAATGATAAGTAGGTACAAGCTTATCACACACATAAAAGCATGGTTTAATTAAAAAATAATAATAATATAGGTTCTGTAAAAAAAATTATTTTGCGGAAGGAAGCAAATTCGTGTAAAAGGTTTTTTTTATTAATTAAAGAGTACTTAATTAATTAGTTTTTAGAACAACAAATAAACTCGTAACATGATAAGGTGTAAGTAACTAATTTACTTATTACATTTTTAGGGTAGATTTGGATTAAGCTCTGTCCAGTAGTCGTCTTTGAACTCACAGCTGATTGTGGCTGATAGTTGACTGACTCATGGGCGAGCGCGGGTAGTGGGGCGCGGGACGGGGGGCGCAGCGCTTGCCCGGGTCACCGGGTGAGCGCCGCGCGCCGTTTGCGTTGGGGGACTATTCTGCACTGTAGTGGTCGATTATGGAAATCGTAGATATTTAAAAAATAATAATAAAAAATTTGGAAGTCAGTTTTTTTGCTGATTCGTGATCAGAATAAGCTACTTAATCTACTCCCTAAATATGGCGGGTATTGAAATCAACACCCTGTATATTTAGACTAGCTTTCCGCCCGCGGCTTCGCCCGCGTGGAATTTTGTCTGTCACAGAAAAACAATATCGCGCGCGTATTTACTCACCGTTTAGACCTACCCTGGACTACGACAAACATTTTAAAACTAAAATCAGCTCAATCGGCCCAGCCGTTCTCGAGTTATAATCAGACTAACGAAGATCAATTCATTTTTATTTATATAGATAGATAGATGATAGCTAGCGGCCGCCCGCGACTTCGTACGCGTGGATCCCGTTTTACCCCCTTCATCTATCTTAAGCGGTTTAGGTTTTTTCATACAAATGTTTTTTCCCGCTAACTCCCGTTCCCGTGGGAATTTTGCGATATCCTGTTGTACCTAAGCTTTAAGTTTACTAAGGTACCTGCACACCAAATTTCAAGCGTCTAACTTAAGCGGTTTAGATTTTTCATACAAAAGGATTTTATCGCTAATTCCCGTTCCCGTGGGAATTTCGGGAATTCCTTTCTTAGTGCACCTCTACGGTACCTTAACTACGTCCCTTTTAAATTTCAAGTGCCTACGTTTAGCCGTTTAGGCTGTGCGTTGATCTGTCAGTCAGTCAGTCAGTTTCTCCTTTTATAGTATAGTTTGAAAACTAAAACTTCTGCTATAATTAATGATAAATTTTAATATTAATTATTCAGAATTTAGAGATGTCACCGTTTCACCTTGACTGAAAACTAAAACTTTGATTATGTTGAACGATCAAACTAGATCAATGGAGAGTTTAGTGCATAGCTTCACGTTTGTCTTCACAAAAATCTTATCCTTTGATAAGAATTTATATTTCGTATCCTTTAACAATGTAATGGAAGCTGCTGAATCTTAGTTATGGAAACTACATTAGATAATAGGATAGTTATTAGCTTTCAGAAAGAGTTAATAGTAAAACTCTTAAAACAATAAATTGAAATATACCAGTGTGGTAGTTTCATGAGGTGCAGAAGATGAGTATACCTAGGTTGGTTTTAATATAGGTAAAAATTTCTGATATCATTAGTAGGTAGTTATGTAGGAAAAGGAAAGAAAGAAATTAGTTTAAAAAAAATTATTCTCTTCACACCATTTGTGTAAACAAAACACATTTTTTAATGCACATACATTAGTGTGATACATACAATTAAACACATCGTTTGATTCTTTATACTTATCATATAAATTAAGTTAACTAGGACAAGACTTATCTTCTAAATTATAAACATTGCTGTTTCCTGTTATATCTTTTATCCAAATCACTTTTTCTAGTCCCTTAGTATAAACTTCTTTGTTTGACAACAGTTCCATGATATGATCTTCATGATGAGGGTACGGCATGAAACCCTCTTTCCAGTAAACAGCTCTGTTTCTCTCAATCCAACTAACTTGTCTCCTCTCTGTTTTGGTTAAGTTGTAATATGGAAACGGGGGTTTTATAAGAACAACATGTACTTGACTTTTGTTTAAGATGGCAATTTCCTTCAGGATTTTATTATCATCTGTTTTAAAACCTTGCACATCTACTATAATCTTCATGATAATTTTCGAACAATTTTACTCAGAGGCTTGTATTCAATCAGACGATCGTTAATAATTAAACAGTATGCTGTAGTATCAGCCGGCAAATAGTCTGAGCATTCAAATTCTATTCGCACATCTACAGGCCCAGTTTTCAAACTATCGTTTTGTCTTGAGCAATCAATTACGAACAAGGGAGCTTTGCTTTTAAAATTATCTAGGTTGAGTAATGGGTCCGATGGAATGTTGTAATACGAATGACGGAATTTAGTGTACATCTCGTATAATATACTATATTTATTTTCATCAAACTTCAAATTCATAGATTCGTAGGGGTAATATTGTGAATTCAATAAATAACGTTTGTTAACTTTCAATGATCAAATTCTGAACAGTCCAATGTCCTACTATTCTTTCTATTTATTTGTAAGCCTAAAATAACGTAACGAGGTTTTTCTATTTGTGAAGTAGTCTTTACTGACCATGAATGTTTTACTGCTTTAGGCAATACAGGGTATTCATATAAATCCCAGTTTCTAAACGCAATTTGGATAGGTTTATCCTTTTCAAGAAGTTTAAGCAATGATAGTTTCTCATAATCCGAAACTTTAATATGTGGAACTCGCCATTGTACTTTTTGTATATTTATTTTAATATGATTTACATCATCTGGCAAAATAACGCTATTCAATACGCTATGACCTCTGTTTAAAATAAGTTCATGCTTGCAGTTCATTACAATTTTCTTATAATCTTCTGCGAATCCTAATATTTTATCAAGGGGTATAACCGCACTAAAACAATTATTAATCTTTGAAGTTCCATTTAGACTCCATCCCCATATAGCTGCAACTTTGCTTTCTCCTTCATTCATTGATATATACGATTTTATACAAATGGTTATGCCCGCATTTTTGATGCGGTCTATTTCAATACCATTTATTTCATATCGTTTGTCTTGGAATAGAAATAAAACTGGGTTATTAGTGAGTTTTATATCTTTTTTCATATGTTTACCATCTTTATCATAAAGTTGTATATCTCCTTCAATATAGATAGCACTCGCTGATGGTAATATGTATATGTTGGTGATTTTTTTATATATGGCAACCTTCATACATTTATTAGGTTGGCAGTCATGGCCATTATGTTGGTACGCTCGTAATTTTTTCTTTACTCCTTCCTGTGTGGTCGCTAATCGTAGCAACTATTGTGTGTCTGAAGAAGTGAAAATACAGTTATATTATAGAAGTTCCATCTTTCATTTTAATATCACATCAGGTTATGGGCCCAGGCACATATACCGGACTGATTATAACTCTCGTCAGTAAGTACTGCAATCGGCGAAAAGAGAGGTTAGAAAAGTTTTGTCTGTGGGAGTGTTAGTTTCTACACGTGTTTTGAGAAATATTTTGTGTTATCGTAATTGTTTTTCCAAATTTATCATATTTTCGTCAAGTTAACCTTAGTTATAGTCTTAATTAAGGTGGTGGTCGATTGTTTTACGGGTAAGTACCGTTCTTAGGAATGGAACCTTGCCCCCCTGATCCTCCTGATCCTCCAGATAGGGCCGCAACCCCTATGGAGCTTTCCCCTCCTCTTTTCTCCCAAACGGGGACAAAAAGACGATCGGAAGTGGAAACCACTTCGGACGTAGAACCTGCTAAGAGGCCTAGTACAACTCCAACTTTGCTAACCTCTTCTAGTAGCCAACCAATATATACTCATCCATCTTTGGTAATTGCCCCAAAAATCTATGACGACCAGGACAAAGGTCCCTTCATTGTACATGTCTCCAGATTGGAATCTGAAACCTCCCAGGGATCTTACATACACCCAATGAGATTTGGTCAATTCCTTGTGAAAAATAAAATTCCTAACATAATGAATGATGGCGTTAAAAAGGTAGGTAGGAACCGTATTTCCGTGGAATTTAAATCTGCAAATGAAGCCAACAATTTTTTAAATAACAATTTATTAATCCTTCACAACTACGTTGCAACCATTCCAACATTCAACATCACCCGTATGGGTTTAATAAAAAATATACCAACTGATTGGTCAATGGAGGAGTTGGCTGAATCTATGGAGATTCCGGATGGTTGTGGAATTCTTCTCAAGGCCAGGCGCTTAAACAGGAAAATTATCATAGATGGTAAACCATCATGGACTCCAACACAGTCAGTGGTTGTCACTTTTAGGGGGCAAGTTCTTCCCCTAAGAGTGTACTGCTATCACACCTCCCTGCCTGTTGAATCCTATCAACTGCCCACCATACAATGCCTGAATTGCTGCCGTTTTGGACACGTTAAAGCACAATGCAGATCAAAACCCCGCTGTTACAAATGCTCTCAACCTCACTCGGGTGATTCCTGTGAGGTGATTGAAGCCAAATCAACATGCGTACATTGCTCAGGTCCCCATACCGCCCTAAATAAATCTTGCCCGGAGTTCTCTAGACAAAAATCCATTAAACTTGTCATGTCTCAAGACAATGTATCATATTCCGAAGCCTCTTCCCATTTCCCGTCAGTACGGCGTTCATACTCGGACACTACTAAGATGTCCTCACCTCCCTCAACTAGGCCTACCCAACCAACCTCCAATATGTTCCCAACCGTCTCTTACAAAAAGACTGTTACACGTCAACCCTCCCCTCGGGCTCCTCTAGGTAAAGGCTATGACAGGCAAGCACATCAATCCATCATTGGAAGTTGCCCTTCCTCTCTTCCCAATGGATGTGCCCTTATTAATAACTGCGGTACAGATGAGGAAAATCAACCTATTTCACCCTCGACAGAAAACCTACTAGACTATATTTTGTCTATGTTATTATGCCTCCTCACAAGTCATACTAGCTCCCTACCGTCCAACGTTGCCCAAAAACTAACCCAAATTGGTAACTTAGCTGTTAACATTCAATCCGTCAATGGTAGTTCAATGGAACTGCCAAAGTATTAGAAGAAAGAAACATGAACTTATGTTTATTATTAGAAAACACTCGCCATCTATCCTAGCCATCTCGGAGACTTGGTTAATCCCTGATTCACATTTTCGTGTAGCAGGATTCTCTTGTCTCCGAGAGGATAGAAATGATGGCTATGCAGGAACAGCCTTACTCGTAAGGCGTTCTCTCTCTTTTCACCAACTCCCTCTTCCACCTCACAGCCAAGGCATCAATGCCGTGGCAATTCGCTCTTCCAATATCTCCTTCCTTTCCGTATATATCCCTCATCCTAATTCAACTATATTTTCAGAACTTCGATCTATCATTTCTTCTCTTCCCCCTCCGGTCCTCGTTATGGGCGACTTTAACGCCCATCATGTCTCCTGGGGTTCTTATCACTCGGATTCATCAGGGTCATTAATGTTAGATTTAATT
Source organism: Ostrinia nubilalis (assembly GCF_963855985.1). Classification (NCBI taxonomy): domain Eukaryota; kingdom Metazoa; phylum Arthropoda; class Insecta; order Lepidoptera; family Crambidae; genus Ostrinia; species Ostrinia nubilalis. Next base: position 4,845,617 of record NW_026973566.1, on the reverse strand, counting down.
GATGATATCAATCTTTGTATTTTAAATAACGGCCGTCCCACGAGAAGATGTTCTCCTTTACAAAATCCTGCCTCTGCTGTTGACCTGTCTTTTTGCTCACCTAATTTATCCTCCCTTCTCTCATGGAATGTACTTAGGAGTACTTTTGGAAGCGATCACTACCCAATATTAATTTCTTTTCCCACTGAATCCGTGGCAACTTGCTCCCCTCCTCCGCTTCTAAAGTACAACCTTAACAAAGCAGATTGGCCAGCTTTTTCTACAGCAGTAGATGCAGAATTAAACTCTCTTCCAGCTGTTAACCCTCACGATCCTTCGCTGAGCTATAAAAATTTTGTCGACATTCTGTCTTCATCTGCCGATTCTCACATCCCTTTAAAAAACCCTATTTGTAAAAACCCTTCTACTCCATGGTGGGATGCTGAATGTTCAGCCGCTATTCGTAGACGCAAAGAAGCTGAAAGACGCTACAACAACTCAATGACCATGGATAACTTTTTGCAATATCAGCAAATAGCTGCACAAACTAAAAAAACTCTGAAGCAAAAAAAAGAAACAGGGTTGGTTAAAATTTTGCGAGACTATGTCCCCAAGAACGCCTTCTGCTATCGTTTGGAAACAAATAAAACGGTTTCGCAAATCGACTAGTACTGTTAACATAACTTCCAACGACCCGTCCAGTTGGTTAACTGAATTTACCGACAAATTAGCTCCACCTTTCGTCCCTTACATCGACTGTTTCCCCTCAGACATTGAAATACCCATTGCTTCTTCCAGTAAATTAGATAACATATTCACTTTTAACGAACTTCTTTGTGCTTTGAATGGATTAAGGGACTCCACTCCTGGTTTGGATGGTATCCCATATTCTTTTCTCTGCAAATCCTCCAATGCAGCTAAATTATACTTCCTTAACCTAGTTAATTGCTTCTTCGACAAGGGTTTTATTCCAGATTCCTGGAAACAGCAAACTGTCATCCCTATCTTAAAGCCTGGCAAGGATCCTCTGGATCATAACTCATACAGACCAATTGCCCTATCATCCGTTTTACTGAAAATTACCGAGCATATGATAAGGAACCGTCTCGAGTGGTTTTTGGAATCCAAAAACATCCTTGCTAAATCACAATTTGGTTTTCGGAAAGGTTTCAGCACCCTCGACAGTCTGAGCATACTAACCACAGATATTCGCACAGCATTTAAAAACAAGGAATACCTGGTAGGAGTATTCCTAGACATTGCCTCTGCCTATGACAACGTTCTTCTTCCAACACTCAGGCAAAAATTGCTTCAGCTGAGTGGCTCGCCGAAGATGGTCCGCTTTATCTGCAATTCTCTAATGTCTAGATCGATCGTAGTAAAATTCCAAAACAACTGCTCCTCACCAAGTCTAGTATGGAAAGGCTTACCACAAGGATCTGTGCTCAGTCCGCTTTTATATAGCATCTACACCTACGATCTAGAACGAACGGTCCTTCCGTTCGTTAATATCTTACAATATGCAGATGACATAGCTCTCTATGTCGTTGTTAAGTCTATCCCAGAAGCCTCTTCCCGTATGAATTCCGCTCTAAGGTACTTGGATGACTGGCTGTTGGACCATGGTCTCTCAGTTTCGGTTCCCAAATGCTCAGCCGTTGTATTTACAAGGAAACATACAATCCCTGATCCCAATATCTACATTAATGGCCTACTGATTGAACCAAAAAATCAGGTTAAGTTTTTAGGGTTAATATTGGACGGCAGATTATCTGGAATCCCTCACTTTAATTACATCACTGAGAAGGCTGAGAAAGGAGTAAACATTCTACGTTCTCTTTCTGGAGTTAGTTGGGGTGCTCATCCTTTTTCCCAAAAACTCCTCTACAATGCTATCGTCCGTAGCCACCTGGACTATGCCTCCTTTCTCCTTGACCCATGTAATAAATCAGCTTTAGATAAAATTAAAAAAATTCAATCTAAATGTTTACGTATTATTTTGGGAGCCATGAAATCTTCTCCTATCAACGGTCTGCAGGTCGAATGTGTCGACCCTCCTCTCTATTTACGCAGACAATTTCTCAGCGACCGCTTTCTTGCGAAGACTATCCAAAATCGTGGTCACCCCCTCATTGAAAAACTTCGTCATTTATCGACCCTGTGTGACTCAGCCGGCTCCACTCAAAAACGTTCTTGCATTCATCATTCATTTTCTAAATTTTCTCGCCTCCCGGCTCCTATCGAAGAGATGGAAGTAAACCCTTTGTACTCTATAAGCTTCGAATCATTAATTTTTAATCCATCCATCATTTTAAATTTGGGAATAGATAAAGACTGCCCCGGTGCTCCCAAAATTTTTTTAAATATTGTAGCCAAACACTGGCCGGACTGGCAGTACATGTATACAGACTCTTCTAAACTCGATATAAATGGCTGCGTTGGCTCTGCGGTCTGGATACCTGCCTTTAAAATCGCATTATCATTTAAATTACCTCCTTTCTCTTCTGTTTTCACAGGCGAATCCCTAGCCATTCTTGAAGCCATCATTTATGCTGAATCTCATAATTTCTCCAAAACAGTAATCTTTTCGGACTCTTTAAGCTGCCTCCAAGGTGTTTCCTCCAACCCGTTCAAATCCAAAACCAAATATCCCATTTTATTCAAAATTAGAGAAGCCCTTTACAGGTGCAATCAAAAAGGTCTTAATATTATTTTAGCATGGATTCCTAGCCATTGTGGTATCCCTGGCAACGAGACAGTGGACTCCTGTGCAAAGAATGCAATAGCTTCGGGTTCAATGGAGCATTACAAAATACTCTCCCATGATCTCTCCTGCCTGGCTCTTACCCATCTATCAACATCATGGTGCACTGATTGGCAAAATTCGAGGAGACTAGCGGGCAAATATTATTTTGATATTCAAAGAGAAATCCCTAGCCGTCCATGGTTTTTTAAACACCATCACCTACCCAAAAAAGTAGTTTCCGTCATTTGTCGTCTCCGTTTGGGTCATGCATGTACTCCAGTTCACCTAAACAAAATTCGAGTGAAAGATAGTTCGCTCTGCGAATGCGGCTTGGACGAAGGCTCTGCTGACCACATATTTTTTAACTGTCCCAGGGTAGGCGCGTCGTTATACGACTCCCTACCTCAAGACTTTCCCCGTCCTTGCAATCTTAAGTCAATCCTCGGTCTTGTTAACTCCCCTATTTTAGACATTCTATCAAAATTCATCCTAATTAATAAAATAAAACTATAATAAATGTTCACGTCTCCCCCTCTCCACTAACTATTTTGTTTCCCTTCCTCCCTCCTTCTACTCACCTTGTTGTCTGTTCTCTTGTTTTTTCGTGATTTTATTATGTTTATACTAACTGTGTTGTCTTATCTGTGCCGTTGTGTTTGTCTGTTTTAGGTGTGCACGCTAGACTATACCTAATAGCACTCAACCCCAAGGTTTATAACTTTTTATACCGTGTAATGGCTATGCTCACGTGACATTGGCAAACGTGGAAACACAATAGCCATAGAGGAGAAGAAGAAGAAGAAGAAGAGGTTAGAAAATACACGCCTAGCGTGGTCGGCAAACTACCTCGAAGGAAGAACTGCTGCAGGAAGGCAAGATGGAAGATTATAAATTCAGCACAATCAAACTGGAGGGTTCCAAGAACTGGAACATATGGAAGTTCCAAACAACGGTTTTGTTGCGCGGGAAAGGCTATATGGACATAGTGGAGGGAAGGAGTGTCAAACCGCAAAAACATGAAGAAAAAATCATTTGGGAATCAAATGATGCAAAGGCTCAAACGATTCTGGTCACACGAATGACAGAGGAGGTCATGATACACCTAATAACCTGTGAGACATAGCTCAAATGTGGAAAAAATTACAAAGTGTCTTCGAGCAAAAAACTGAGACCAGTGTTCACATTGTCCAACAGAGATTTTTCCAGTTTAAGTATGAAAAGGGAATGGAAATGTCAGTGTTCCTATCTAAGATACAGGAACTCCAAAATCAACTGAAGCAAATGGGTGAAGAAATATCTGACAAGTTTGTAATTACCAAAGTTCTCATGTCGTTACCAGATGAATACAGACATTTCATTTCTGCATGGGAATCTGCACCAGATGATAAGCAGACATTCGATAACCTGGTAGCCAGATTATTGGTGGAAGAGGAAAGAGTGAAGGAGAAAGACGTAGAAACTCAACAAGCATCATCATCTGCGTTCATCGTGAAAAACAGAAGACCTGTAAAGTGTTTTAAGTGCGGAAAAAATGGACATTATCAAAGTGATTGCAAAAGTAATAGTGGTAATAGGAACAGTGAAGAGAACGTAATGAACAATAACTGTTTTTATTGTGGAAAGTTTGGACATTATAAAGCGCAGTGTCGGTTCAAAAAGCAAAAGGCCAATATTACCAATAACAAAACGAAGAGTAATGCCTTTTTAGTGTCAAACTTAAAATACGAAGTGCATAAATCGCAGTGGTTGGTAGACTCTGGTGCTAGTGATCATATGTGTAGGGATCGGGCATTGTTTACATCATTCTCAGTTGCATCGCAGAAGTACGTGATCATCGGTAATGGCGCAATGATTAGTGTCATGGGTTGCGGGCAGGTGGCGGCACAAGTGTCAAATGGGAATGAATGGATAGACACGGTCATAGACAACGTACTGTACGTTCCAGAGTTAAAAACCAATCTTTTTTCGGTCAAGCGCGCTACTGACAAGGGTTACGTCACTTTGACAGATGACAGTTGTTGCAAATTCTACAAATCCGGCGTGGTGTGTGCTCTGGCAAAACGAGTTGAAAACTCATATTATTTGGACTTACGTTATAAATGTGAGACTGCAAATGTAGCTGGCCTGGTACAGAATGACTATGAATGTATAGATGAAATTTTACATAAATATATTAAAAATCCTAGGACCAAGATAATACTAGCCGGAGATTTAAATATCGATACTTGTAAATTATCAAATAGTACTAAATATCTTATCGACATAGTTAAAAATTATAATTTGACATTACACATAACTGAACCAACCAGGCTAAAATCCTGTATTGACCACTTAATTAGCAATATTGACGACGCCTCTGCTGAATTACATCATTTGTATCTATCTGACCATAATACATCACAAATGTTGCATATACCAGTACCTACAATATAAGCACGAAAAACCAGTCCTATGTTATATAAATATGAGAGACTATAGTTTTGAAAATTTAAATAAATTTAGAGATCACTTGAAATGTTTATCATTCTCTGATATTGTAAATATGACTGATATGGATAAAGCAATGCTATCATTTCATGGCATTCTGAAAACCATGTATGATTTAAGTTTTCCAATGAAAAAAGTTAAATTAATCTGCAAATATAAAAAACCATCTTGGATAACCAAAGGACTAAGAAAAAGTTGCCAAACTAAAAGAAAATTAAGATATGAATACTATAAATCTAAATCAACAAACAAAAAGCAACAATATAGAATCTATTCAAAACTGCTTCGTAAATGCTTTAGTCTGTCTCAAAAAATATACAATCAGAAGCTAATAAATAAAGCTAAAAACAAATGTAAAATAACATGGAAAATTATTAAAAATGAAACTAACCAATTATCAAATGACATTATAATTGACAATATAACAATAAATAACAAAACAATTAAAAATCCAATTCGAATAGCCAATGAGTTTAACAATTACTTAATAAAATTAACAAATGAAAAGAAGACACTTAAAAACACAAATAAAATTCGTTTAAATAATAGTATATTCCTGGAACCATACACAGTTAGCGAAATAAAAACTATAATCAAATCTCTTAGTAATACAAATGCAACTGGTTATGATGGAATCTCTACAAAAGTAATTAAACATTGCAACGATGAACTTGCTATGCCACTCACTCATCTGATAAATTTATCTTTTGAGACTGGTTGCTTTCCTGAATTGTTAAAATTGTCGATTGTTAGGCCTATTTATAAAAAAGGAGAAAAATCATTGCTAGAAAACTATCGTCCTATAACACTAGTGCCGGTTTTGTCAAAAATCTTTGAGAAGGCCATGAAAGTCAGATTGCTTAGCTATATCTCCAAATTTGGCATACTAAAGAATGAGCAATTTGGATTCCAGGCAAATAGGTCTACAACTCTTGCCATGTTTCATCTGTTGCGTGAAATAAACAGGAATATAAATGCTGGAATACCCACAACAACGGTATTTTTTGATATGACACGAGCTTTTGATTTTGTTTCCCACGACCTACTGCTTCTTAAATTGGAAAACATGGGAGTGCGGGGTTTGGCTCGAAGTTGGTTAGAATCTTACTTGCGGAATAGAAAGCAGGCAGTTGAAATTAGATAAAAATAACATTGTAATAAATAATAGATCACAGTTTTTAGAGAATGCATGCGGTGTTCCGCAAGGTAGTGTTTTGGGACCTCTACTTTTTATACTTTACATAAACGACCTTCCTGACGTAACAAATCATAGATGCACACTTTTTGCAGATGATGTTTCGGTAGTAATCCCGTCCACAAAAAAGTCTGAGGAACATGAAACTGACATAAATGGTACAATTGACAAAATAATAACATGGCTAAATGATAACAATTTAACAGTAAATTTAAACAAAACTAATTTTATACAATTTGGGACAAATAGACAGACTAAACAAAAACTTAATATACATTATAATGATATAGACATTCAAGAAGCAGATAGTACTAAATTTTTGGGCGTTATCATAGATGATAACTGTGGCTGGAAGCAACAAATAGGAGCATTACGGGATAAATTAAACCGTTATGTATTTGTTCTGAGAAGACTGCGCTACACATCTACCTTGAATGCTTGTCTTGCAGCATATCATGGATATGTCGGCTCAATTCTGAGGTATGGACTTTTGGTTTGGGGAAATTCTACTGACATGAATTTATTATTTAAAGCGCAAAAAAAATGCGTAAGGGCAATTTGTGGTATGTCCCCTCGTCAATCCTGTGAGCCTGTCTTTAGAAAGCTACAAATATTGCCCCTACCTTGTCTGTACATCCTTGAGGTAGCTTTGTTTGTAAGAAATAATATTAATTTATTCAAAAAGCGAAAAGATGTTGTAAACTTCAATGTTAGAGATCCTAGTCATCTAGTATATGATAGCTTACCTAAACTTAAACATTATCTTGATCAGTGTGATGCCATGTGTGTTAAGATATACAATTGTATCCCGAACCATATCAAAAACCTACCAAATGCAAGATTCAAAAGGTCGCTTATAATATGGCTAAGTGACATGAATTTTTATAGGGTAAAGGACTTTCTTAATATGAGACATTGTAATAAGAAATTTTGACTAATTATTTTTGACATCATATTATTTTAATTGGAAATTGTATTTTTTTTTGACATTAATAATTAATCTTCATCATTAACATTATTATTAAATTGTAAATATTTGCATGCCATTTATAGTAAGGTAAAACATGAGCACAGTTATTATTATTATCTATCCACATATATGTATATCACCATGTTTTAAGCAAATAAATTTATTTGATTTGATTTGATTTGATTTTGACTTGAATGAGTGGCATAAGAGATTGGCGCATCAGAACTTTACCTACGTGAAAGATATTCTACAGAATAACAATGTTGTTGTGAAACAAATCTCTGCACCTGAGTGCGAGAGCTGTTTGATTGGTAAGATACATCGATTACCTTTTAGTAGAAGCGAAAATAAGAGCTCAAAAACCTGTGAATTGATACATGCTGATACCTGTGGGCCAATGGAAGAAGAGTCTATTGGTGGCTCGAGATATTTTGTCATACTAAAAGATGACTATTCTAACTTCAGGTGTGTTTACTTCGTCAAGAAAAAACATGAAATAAAACAATGCATTGAGAATTTCATTAATAAGGCAGAGACTTTAACTGGAAACAAAGTAAAGATCTTTAGAAGCGACAATGGGTTAGAGTTTGTAAACAAGGAATTGAAGGAGATGTTCTCAAAGCGAGGAATAACACATCAAACTACAGTAACCTATACCCCGGAACAGAATGGTAAAGCAGAAAGAGAAAATAGAACTTTAGTAGAGGCAGCACGTACAATGTTACATGAAAAGGGCTTACCAAAGAAATTGTGGGCTGAAGCAATTAATACAGCTGTGTTTGTTTTGAACAGAACAGGAAAAAGCCATGAAGATGGAAGGTCACCATTTGAAGTGTGGACAAATAAAAAGTTTGACATTCACCAGTTAAAAACCTTCGGCACTGAAGTCTATGTTCACATCCCGAAGGAAAGAAGGAGAAAATGGGATAGAAAAGGTGAAAAAGGGTTAATGGTTGGCTATGGTGATGATGTTAAAGGATACAGGATTTATTTTTCACAAAAGAACACAGTGGAGACTAAGAGAGATGTGGTTTTCCTGAAATATGGTAAGGAGGAAAGTCTACATGAGGAAGAGAAAGAAATGGAATCTAAAGTGTCAATAAATCTGGAAGAGGAGTGTGATAACTTGGAAAAGGAGTGTATTCAAGATAGCAACATAATCACAGATGTGAGTGAGTCTCCTACTAGGCCAGAAGGGGCAGAACAAATTACAGATGTGACACCGTCTACCGATGTGGATGAAGTTTTTTCAGAGTGTAACAGTGATAGTGAGTACCTACCAAGTAGTGATGAGGAATGTGTGTTGGAGAATACTCCTCCCAGAGATGTGAAAAGCAGGCGCGTGAGAAAACAAACATCCTTCTATAAATGCAACAATGTGCACTCAGTGGAGAGTGAGTGTGACCCAGGTACCTATAGTGAAGCCATGGAAAGAGGTGATTCTGGTAAGTGGATTGAAGCTATTGAGAGGGAATTACAGACACTAAAAGCTAATGATACATGGGATTTTTGCGATGTACCTGAGAATGTGAAAACAGTTAGTAGTAAGTGGGTTTTCAAAAGTAAAATGATTAATAATGTAAAACAATATAAAGCTAGGTTGGTTGCAAGAGGTTTTGAGCAACAAGATATATTAGATTTAAATAACATTTATGCACCGGTTGCACAATTGTCTACCTTTAGATTGTTTGTCGCAGTAGCAACAAAACTTAACTTACCTATATACCAAATGGATGTGACAGGGGCTTTCCTGTATGGGGAGATAAAAGAGGATGTGTATGTTACCTTGCCAGAGGGGGCTTTTTCAGGGGATATTAACACAGTGAAGTTAAATAAGTCATTATATGGACTGAAAAGTTCACCCAAAAATTGGAATATTAAATTTACTTCTGTATTAACTAAAGAGGGTTTTGTAAAATCAAAGTGTGATTCTTGTTTATACAAGAAGTGTAATGGCACAGATAGTACTTTTGTTCTATTATATATGTCGATGATCTGTTGATATTTGGTTCAAATGAAAATGACATTTCAAAACTAAAAGATGTATTAAATAGAAAGTTCAAGATGAAGGACCTAGGTTTGATTTCTGATTTCTTAGGAATTCATGTAAAGCAAGATTTGCTAAATGGTATCACTGAACTATCACAAAGAAATTATCTAGAAAATGTTCTTATGAGATTTAACATGGAAAGTTGTAAACCAATGTCAACCCCTATGGACCAAAATTTTAATTCAAAGATATTTAATTCCGCTAATAAATATGATGAAAGTATTGAAGGAATTTGTAGACAAATTATTGGTTGCCTTATGTACGCAGTTTCCGGAACGAGGCCTGATCTTTGTTTTGCTGTCAGCATGTTAAGTAGATATCAAAAATGTGGAAATAGTGTAATATTAAATTCACTCAAAAGAGTATTGCGTTATGTGAAACATACTTTAGATTACAAGTTGGTTTTTAGGGTTCCGTACCTCAAAAGGAAAAAACGGAACCCTTATAGGATCACTTTGTTGTCCGTCCGTCCGTCTGTCAAGACCCTTTTTCTCAGGAACGCGTGGAGGTATGAAGCTGAAATTTATATCAATTACTCAGGTCTACTGTCCCTTGAAGCTGTGAAAAAATCAAACTTCTAAGCCAACGTAATCAAAAGATACAGCCGTTTATGCCGCAAATTTTCGACACTTGCAAGGGAATCAAAACCTACAGGGTGCTTCCCGTGAACTCAGAATCTTGAAATTTGGTACGAAGCAACTTCTTATAGCATAGATAAAGGAAAAATTACGAAAACCATAAATTTTTAGTTACATCACATAATATATTTTTTTTTAATAATTTTAAACTTACTACCCATTTCCTCATAAACGCGTAGAGGTATTAAATTGAAATTCATACCAAATACTCAAGTCTATAATACCTTTAAGCTGTAACAAAATCAAACTTCTATGTTAACGCAATCAAAAGAAACAGCAATTTAAGCTGCATATTTTGAAACTCGCAAGTACTCGCAAGGGAATCAAAACCTAGGGTACTTCCAGTCGACCTAGAATCTTGAAATTTGGCATGAAGCAACGTTTTATAGCACACATAAAGGAAAAATTCCGAAAACCTTAAATTTTTAGTTACATTACAAAATATATATTTTTTAATAAATATAAACTTATCACTTTTTTCCTCATGAACGCGTAGAGCTATCAAGTTGAAATTCATATCAAATACTTAGATCTAATTGCCTTTAACCCGTTAAAAAAAAAAAAAAAAATAGTTATGACTCGATTGTCGTAATGAACGAACTTTGTAAACCTTGCAGGTTTGTACGGAACCCTCGGTGCGCGAGTCCGACTCGCACTTGGCCGGTTTTTAAATGTAATGATGAAATGTTGAAAGGTTTCTGTGATGCAGACTGGGGAGGTGACCAACAAGATAGGAAGTCTACCTCAGGGTATTTGTTTACTTTTTCAAACTGTTTAATTGTCTGGAGTTCAAAGAAACAGACATCAGTCAGTCTTTCTTCGACAGAATCCGAATATATTTCATTAAGTATGGCTGCTAGCGAGGCATGTTGGCTTGTAAATCTTTTGCTTGATTTTAACTTCCCAAATGTTTGTCCAGTAGAGTTATATTGTGATAATCAATCAGCAATTGCCAATGCTAGTACAGATTCAGTGAAGCGCTTAAAACATGTAGATATTGGATATCATTTTGTAAAGGACTTAATAAAAGATAATAGAATTTCAGTAAAATATATTAGTACTACTAAACAGCCAGCTGATATGTTAACTAAGGCTCTGAGTAGAGAATTAATTGAACTTTTTTTAAAACTGTGTAATGTAATGTAAGTAACAGTGTAGATCAATAAATGTATGAATGTTGAGAGGGGGTGTTAATGATTTTTTTATATATGGCAACCTTCATACATTTATTAGGTTGGCAGTCATGGCCATTATGTTGGTACGCTCGTAATTTTTTCTTTACTCCTTCCTGTGTGGTCGCTAATCGTAGCAACTATTGTGTGTCTGAAGAAGTGAAAATACAGTTATATTATAGAAGTTCCATCTTTCATTTTAATATCACATCAGTATATATCTGGCTGATGAATTGGAATTCTTATTTCATCATTTTCATTAAAACTATTATTGTAAGGATTATATAAATTGTTCTTTGTAACAAAATATTTTAAAGTATTGCGTCTAGCGCCATCTAGTGTTAGGTTGTAGAAACATGTTGACATAACTGGTTCTATTTCAAATAAATGTCAGTCTGTTTGAAGCTATCTCCGTGTTTTAATAGGTTATGGGCCCAGGACTAAAACTTGCGTGAAATATAAGTTTTTTCCTGCGTAAAAGTTACTTTTCGTGGACAATCAGTGATCTACCGCTATATTTCGAACAATAACAGTGAAAATCTTATTAATTGACAATCTGTTACGCGTGTGCCGTGTGCGTTATTTTACAAATGGCTGGCAGTTACATCGTGAATGTGCCTAAACTAAAAGGCCGCGAAAACTATGACGAGTGGGCGTTTGCTGCTGAAAACTTCTTGATGTTGGAGGGTGTGGACATTCAAAAAGTGGAATCGTCTGATGGCACGATTTCCATCGATGAGAAAAAGGCTAAAGCTAAGCTCATTATGACAATTGACTCATCAATCTACGTACACATCAAGAACGAGCAAACAGTACAAGGTGTATGGAAACGCTTGAAAGCCTTGTATGATGATTCTGGCTTCACGCGACGGATCAGCCTACTTCGTCAGCTAATATCTATTCGACTGGAAGAGTGCGAATCAATGGGAGCATACGTAACGCAAATGGTGGATACAGCGCAGAAACTCAAAGGTACCGGTTTCCAGATCACTGATGAGTGGATCGGCTCATTATTATTGGCGGGACTAACGGAAAAATTTGCTCCAATGATAATGGCCATAGAGCATTCCGGATTGGTTATCAGCACAGATGTCATCAAGTCGAAACTTCTCGACATGAGTTCAGAAGTTGGCAGCTCTGGAACAAATAGTGCATTTTTGTCGAAAGGTTGGCAGCAGCGAAACAATAAGAGAAATGGCAACACTAACAATCTGTCAAAATCGAAAATGTCATCGCAGCCATCTTCGAGTTCTGTCAACGTCAAAACAATCCGATGCTATAAATGTAAACAACTCGGTCATTATATGAACAAGTGCCCTGTAATTATGCAGAATAAACACGAAAGTAATGCATTTAGTGCAATATTTTTGAATGGAACTTTTCAAAAATCCGATTGGTGCGTGGATTCAGGTGCAAGCTCACACATGATTACTGATAGGAGTTGTTTACAAGATGAAACACTCAGCCACAAAGTAAAGGAGATAGTGGTTGCAAACCAAAGCAAAATACCTGTTGTATGCTCAGGAAACACGATGATTACGACCATAGTTGACAATTCAGAGTTCGACATCACAGTTAGGGATGTGTTATGTGTACCTAACCTATCAACTAATTTGCTATCAGTAAGTCAACTGATTCGTAGCGGGAACAAAGTGAATTTTAATGAAGATGCTTGCTACATACACAACCGAAATAATGTACTGATAGGAAAAGCAAATCTAGTGAATGGAGTGTATAAATTGAACATAAAGTCAGAATCTTTGTTTGCTTGTTCGGCAACAAATGTGACTTGTGACACATGGCATCGAAGATTGGGACACATTAACAGTAGAAATCTGAATGCTATGAAGAATGGTGCCGTGGAAGGGATTTCATACTTGGATAAAGCTGATATCGCTATGTCTAAATGCAAGACATGCTGTGAAGGGAAGCAGTCGAGATTGCCGTTTTCACATAAAGGTACGAGGTGTAGCAATGTACTGGACCTTGTACATGCGGATGTCTGTGGACCTATGGAACAAATGTCAATTGGACAAGCGAAGTATTTTCTGCTTTTAGTTGATGATTTCAGTAGAATGTCATTTGTCTACTTCCTTAAGGCCAAGAATCAAGTCTTTAAGCGTTTCAAAGAGTTTAAAGCTCTAGTTGAAACACAGACGGGCAGAAAACTGAAGGTATTGAGAACAGACAATGGTGGGGAGTTTTGTTCACAAGAATTTGAAAGTTTTTTGAAGAACCATGGTGTCGTGCATCAAAAAACAAACCCCCACACACCTGAACAGAACGGCCTTTGTGAGAGACTAAACAGAACAGTGGTGGAAAGAGCTCGGTGTCTTCTGTTTGAGGCCAATTTAGAGAAGAAGTTTTGGGCGGAAGCAGTCAACACTGCAGTCTACTTACGAAATAGAACATTGGCTTCAGGATTACAAAAAACACCTTATGAGCTATGGAGTGGTAAAAAATCAGATCTCAGCCACATTCGGATATTTGGCAGCCCTGTGATGGTCCATGTACCTAAACAGAAGAGGACCAAGTGGAACAGGAAAGCTGAAGAACATTATCCTAGTTGGGTTCTCAGAGAACACTAAAGGCTACAGGCTGTATAACATGAAAACAAAGAGTATTGTCACCAGCAGAGATGTTGTTATCATGGAGAAAATCAAGGACTCAGACATGATACAAGCAGTGGTGGAAGAAAGTGAAACTTTACCGAGAGAAGAAAAAGTTGAAGAATGTACTCAGACTACTAAAGATCTCACTTCTGATTCATTAGAAAGCACATACATGACAGATGATGACGATGTTACATATGTACCAGATGATAACTCAAGTTCCTCTAACTCAGATGAATTCTGTGACAGTCGGTCAAGTGAAACAAATCATGAGTCAGAAAATCTGCAGTTGCCAATTTCCCACAAGGAACAGAGGACTAGGAGACCCCCAGAGAGGTATGGGTACAGTAACATTTGCCAAAGTGAGGACAGTTACGAAGACAGTCTCACATATGAGGATGTTATGAAGGGGCCGGAACGAGAAGAATGGAGTAAGGCCATGGAAGAAGAACTTCAATCGTTTCATCAAAATGAAGCTTGGGAATTGGTTGATAAACCAAGCGACGGCAAGGTTGTGCAATGTAAATGGGTCTATAAAAAGAAGTTTAATAGTGACAACACGGTAAGATATCGAGCCAGACTAGTTGCAAAAGGTTTCACCCAAAGGGAAGGGATTGACTATAAAGAAACATTTTCCCCAGTGCTCAAATATTCTACCTTGAAACTATTATTTGCTATTAGTGTTAACTTAGATCTTCATATAACTCATTTGGACGTTACTACTGCCTTTTTAAATGGTCGTTTAGACGAAACTGTTTTCGTGCAATTGCCTCAAAATTTTAAATGTGAACTCAATGTAAATAAAGTTTTGAAACTAAAAAGAGCTATTTATGGACTTAAACAGTCAGCTCGAGCGTGGTACAAAGAAGTTGATGATTTTTTACAGAAATTAGGCTATAAAAAGTCTATTTATGAGCATTGTTTGTTTGTAAAATCAACTGATAAATATAAAACATTTATAGCTTTGTTTGTCGATGATTTTTTTATTTTTTCAAATTGTGATGATGAAGTTAAATATTTAAAATGTGAGCTAAGTAAGAAATTCAAATTAAAAGACCTAGGTCCATTGAAACAGTGTCTAAGTATGGATGTAAAAGTAAAGAAAAATAGTATTTGTATCAGTCAAGAAAAATTTGTTGATAAATTATTGCATAGATTTGGGATGGAAAATTGTAAAAATGTAGAAACACCCATGGAAAGGAGAAAATGTACATTCTAAATATCCTTATCAGCAGCTAATAGGCAGCTTAATGTATCTTTCTGTTCTAACCAGACCCGATATTTCATATTGTATTAGTTACTTAAGTCAATTTAATAATTGCAATACTGAAACACATTGGAAACATGCTAAGAGAGTTTTGAAATATTTGAATTGTACAAAATCTTATGGTTTAATGTATATTAAAAATAACACAGACATAACTGGTTATGCAGATGCTGATTGGGCATCAGATAGTACAGATCGTAGGTCATACACAGGATACTGTTTTATTTATTCAGGTTGTTTAGTATCTCATGAAAGTAGGAAGCAGCAGACTGTCGCCCTATCGAGCACAGAAGCTGAATATATGGCTATATGTGAAGCAAGTAAGGAAGCCATTTTCTTAAAAAACCTGTTAAATGAGCTTTTAAATAGAAATAATATGCCTATAAAATTGTATAACGATAGTCAAAGTGCTAAAAAACTCTCAGAAAATTGTGTTCATCATAGACGTAGTAAGCATATAGACGTCAAATATCATTTTATTAGAGAAGCTGTTGCAAATAAATTGATTGATTTAGAATATTTAGAAACATCTGAAATGCCAGCTGATAATTATATTCACAAAAAGCTTAGGCAAAAATAAACACTATTATTTTATGAACAAGATGGGAATTGTAAAATTAGATGCATAGTAAAATAATGTAATTTTGTAAAATATTTCGTTAAGTGGTTGTATTGTTCTTTGTAACAAAATATTTTAAAGTATTGCGTCTAGCGCCATCTAGTGTTAGGTTGTAGAAACATGTTGACATAACTGGTTCTATCTATACTTATAATAAATATGTAGAGAGGTCAATTCTGTACATGAAATATATTTTCAAAATAACTATCAGGGGGTGATTAGTGATCGATACTGATGCCAAAAATGCAATCAGTAAAATTTTTGTCTGTCTGTCTGTCTGTCTGTCTGTCTGTCTGTATGTTCCTTATAGAAACAAAAACTACTCGACGGATTTTAACGAAACTTGGTACAATTATTCTTCATACTCCTGGGCAGGTTATAGGATACTTAGGAATTCCCACGGGAACGGGCATTAGCGGGAAAATCCTTTTGTATGAAAAATCTAAACCGCTTAAGTTAGACGCTTGAAATTTGGCAAGCAGGTACCTTAGTAAACTTAAAGCTTAGTTATAACAGGATATTGCAAAATTCCTACGGGAACGGGAATTAGCGAGAAAAAACATTTGTATGAAAAAATCTAAGCCACGTAACATAGATGCTTGAAATTTGGCATGCAGGTACCTTAGTAAATTTAAAGCTTAGTTACAACAGGATATTGTAAAATTCTCACGGGAACGGGAGTTCGGGAAAAAACATTTGTATGAAAATATCTAAACCGCGTAAGTTAGACGCTTAAAATTTGGCATGCAGGTACCTTAATAAACTTAAAGCTTAGTTACAACAGGATATTGCAAAATTCCCACGGGAACTGAAATTAGCGGGAAATTCCTTTTGTATGACTGACTCACTGACATACCCACGCACAGCCTAAACGGCTAAACGTAGGCACTTGAAATTTATAAGGGACGTAGCTTAGGTACCGTAGAGGTGCACTAAGAAAAGAATTCCCGAAATTCCCACAGGAACAGGAATTACCGGGAAAATCCTTTTGTATGAAAAATCTAAACCGCTTAAGTTAGACGCTTGAAAGGTCTCTTAGTAAACTTAAAGCTTAGTTACAACAGGATATTGCGAAATTCCAACGGGAACGGGAGTTAGCGGGAAAAAACATTTGTATGAAAAAATCTAAACCGCGTAAGATAGATGAAGGGGGTAAAATGGGATCCACGCGTACGAAGTCGCGGGCGGCCGCTAGTTTCAAATAAATGTCAGTCTGTTTGAAGCTATCTCCGTGTTTTAATATTATAAGTATGAATTTCATAACTTTCAATTGAGTTATCGTGTTGAGGAAAATCACTTATTCCTAGAATACTCATGTTTTGAATCCTAGAGCTTGAAGAAACTTTTTATTTACTTTCGTTATTTTTTTAACAGGCTTAACACGTGTGGACACTTTAACACTATGACAAGTATTGACGCGCTTGATGTTCGGATTATCATGTTGCTTTACGTAAATGAAGACGTAATTGAATACGCTCTCCTCTGAAATCAATGTAATTTCCGTGTTCGTCTAGAATCTTTACACTAAGAGATGATATAAAGTATTTGTTAACAGGTAGATATATAATGTTTTTCGGTATTTCTATATATCGGTGACCAGGTGATACGTCCGGCACAAATTCATGTATAATATGTGAAGGCGAGCCGTTATTATACGATCCTTGCACTAGATCACATTCAATCCTTATCACAGACAGAGGGAGAATGTTAACTGGACTTACAGATTCATACCATTTATTTGCTTCTAACTTTACATTCTGAAAGCCTAGTAACTGTCCAATGCTATTATTTGCACTGAAGTCCACTCTTTGAGAACAATAAAAATAACACTTTAAGGTATTGTTATTGGGTTTAATCTTGATTACACAATCAGTGATACTTGTTTCAAGATATTCAGCAATATCGTAAAGGTCGTACGTTCCAACAGGTAACTGTAACTGTTTATTGTCATCACCATAAGTAAATATGTTGTTGAGAGCAGTTACATTCGGGATGGAATTTAAAGCGGAAAAGTATAATAATCTACATTCACATTTTTCCCATAAAGTCAAAGGTGGTTGGAATTGTGATTCTAAACAGGACTTGTGTCCGGTAATGGTTAAAGTGATAGACATTATTTAATACTAATTCATTTGAAAGCTTTCCTAACTATTTATTAAGTATTTCGGACCAACAGTTTCTGAGAAATTGGAGACTGTAACACGGCGCGCCCTTTTATTTACTTCGAGCGACCAGCGCCGAGCCTGCCACTACGTCACAGCGAGGTCTATGCGTACGCGCAGCCGGTTTACCCTGCCCCGAGACCCCGCTCGCCGCCGCGTGCGTCACACGCGCTCACCGGCTGGCTATAAAAGGCGTGCGAGCCGGCCTAGCAGTCAGTTCGTCCGCGACGCTCCGCGCTTCCGTACCACGGAACACGATGCGCCCGCCGGATTGAACTCGCCCACACCGCGATGGTAAGGTCTGCTTCCGTAACACGGAACTGACTGGACATCGCGTTGTATCGTCCCATGCACGCTTCCCGTGCCTACTAGATTGTTAATAGAAATAGTAACTGTTGTCTTGTAGTAGCTAAGTTACTTAAAGTAGAATCTGTTTCGCTAATGATTAGAATTTGCTCATTGTTTGCATTCATGCTTAGCTCTAATGCATAATCCAATCCTGGTTTCATGACTTATTAAGTAAATGCTATTGTACTAAATATGGCCCTAATGCATACGCCGATCCTAGATTTCCGCTTTAATTAGTTTACTCATACTTTTGATATAAACTTTATTAATTAGACGCAATTGTTTAGTTTTCAATTAAGTTTAGATCATATGCATAATACCGATCCTTGTTTTGTGTTCTAATTGAATTACTCACGCTTTTGTAATAAAGTTTATCAAGTAAATACAATTGTATAGTTTACTATTGGATCCGGCTCAAATGCATATACCGATCCTCATTTTTGCTTCAAGCTCTGCCATAAGATTTATTAGTGTACGCCATTAGTATTGCTTTGTTCATATGTACATGCCGATCCTAACTTTACTGTGATAATTTGTTTGTATCGACTAACTATTCCGTGACTTGAGAGGTTGTCTGCTTTGATTGTGTAATTTAGTCATAGGTTTGTTGGCAATAAACACGAGATAAAGCCCTATACAATTGGTTTTGGTCATTTCTCTCTGTAGGTTAGGCCCCCCCTCCTATAAATAGGGCGACCCAACGTGGCGCCCTCTTACAAACTGGCGCCCAACGTGGGGCCCTCTACAAACTGGCGTCCCAACGTGTGGGGCCCTCTAATAAACTGGGTCCCATCGAGGCACGAACCTAAACTTATAATTTAAGACCAAAACCGCACAGACAACCTGTTCTCTAAGTTTCGCGAGTTAGGTATTAGTCGAGATAGGGTTAGGCTAATTAAGATAGGCTAGACTCGTAACACGAGTACCTACTTTGGCAGATTCGTCATTCGTGGTAGGTACTACCACAGGCCGCCAAAGATACGACGTTGAGAATACCAACGGACCTGCCGCTTTTTGGAAGACCCTCCTATTGTCTAGTTAGAGGAGGAGTCCATCCAAGACATATTTGTAAAGCTGAAGGAGGAATTTACCCTTCTGCGAAATGTTTTCCTCTATGGCAACCACACTTGAATTTCAAGTCACCTCAACCTTCCATGAGTTCGGAAGTTGCAAGCGGGCTTATAGTGGTGCCGTCAGAGATGAAGGTTAATAGCAGCGAAAAGCTGAAGGAGGAATATGATAGATAACCACACCTGGATTTCCAAAGTCACCTCAACCTTCCATGATGAGTTCGGAAGTTGCAAGCGGGCTTACATTGGTACCAGTGTTAGGGATGAAGGTTAACAACACCGAAAAACTCAAATTCTGATACATGTAGCCATGTCATCAGCCCTGTTTGAATACAGGGGGAGGGAAGAAGCTCTTCGGTCACATCAGCCCTGTTTGGATACAGGGGGAGGGAGGAAATTATTCCTTGCGGGAGAAATTTGAGAACACCCGAGGGTTTTCGTAGCAACTGTACTCAGGGGCTCAGCACCAAGGCCCTATATGATGTTTCGAAGTCATGGACTAGCTCTTTGAAATTGCAGACACCAATGTTCCTGACCAGTCTCTGGGCCTGTACCACTCATCAGCGCCCCGCCTGCTCCAGAGCGCTGAGACAGCGCCCCACCTGCTCCAGAGTGCTGAGACGGCGCCTGTGCCCAGTTCAGCCGCGCCTCTCCACGAGCGTGGTCAGCCAGCCTATGGTGGTGCCCCGAGCCACCTCCGCAGTGCCATGCGTGAGCGTGGTCAACTGAAGAAGATGACCTCCCGAGCCACCTCCGCCTTGCCATGCGTGAGCGTGGTCGACTGAAAGAGATGACTTCCCGAGCCACTTCCGCCGAGCCATGCGTGAGCGTGGTCGGCCGAAGAAGATGACCTCCCGAGCCACCTCCGCCTTGCCATGCGTGAGCGTGGTCGACTGAAAGAGATGACTTCCCGAGCCACTTCCGCCGAGCCATGCGTGAGCGTGGTCTTTAGTTTTCAATTAAGTTTAGATCATATGCATAATACCGATCCTTGTTTTGTGTTCTAATTGAATTACTCACGCTTTTGTAATAAAGTTTATCAAGTAAATACAATTGTATAGTTTACTATTGGATCCGGCTCAAATGCATATACCGATCCTCATTTTTGCTTCAAGCTCTGCCATAAGATTTATTAGTGTACGCCATTAGTATTGCTTTGTTCATATGTACATGCCGATCCTAACTTTACTGTGATAATTTGTTTTTATCGACTAACTATTCCGTGACTTGAGAGGTTGTCTGCTTTGATTGTGTAATTTAGTCATAGGTTTGTTGGCAATAAACACGAGATAAAGCCCTATACAATTGGTTTTGGTCATTTCTCTCTGTAGGTTAGGCCCCCCCTCCTATAAATAGGGCGACCCAACGTGGCGCCCTCTTACAAACTGGCGCCCAACGTGGGGCCCTCTACAAACTGGCGTCCCAACGTGTGGGGCCTTCTAATAAACTGGGTCCCATCGAGGCACGAACCTAAACTTATAATTTAAGACCAAAACCGCACAGACAACCTGTTCTCTAAGTTTCGCGAGTTAGGTATTAGTCGAGATAGGGTTAGGCTAATTAAGATAGGCTAGACTCGTAACACGAGTACCTACTTTGGCAGATTCGTCATTCGTGGTAGGTACTACCACA
This sequence comes from Ostrinia nubilalis, assembly GCF_963855985.1. Lineage (NCBI taxonomy): Eukaryota > Metazoa > Arthropoda > Insecta > Lepidoptera > Crambidae > Ostrinia > Ostrinia nubilalis. Next base: position 4,824,670 of record NW_026973566.1, on the reverse strand, counting down.
GGCCGCCAAAGATACGACGTTGAGAATACCAACGGACCTGCCGCTTTTTGGAAGACCCTCCTATTGTCTAGTTAGAGGAGGAGTCCATCCAAGACATATTTGTAAAGCTGAAGGAGGAATTTACCCTTCTGCGAAATGTTTTCCTCTATGGCAACCACACTTGAATTTCAAGTCACCTCAACCTTCCATGAGTTCGGAAGTTGCAAGCGGGCTTATAGTGGTGCCGTCAGAGATGAAGGTTAATAGCAGCGAAAAGCTGAAGGAGGAATATGATAGATAACCACACCTGGATTTCCAAAGTCACCTCAACCTTCCATGATGAGTTCGGAAGTTGCAAGCGGGCTTACAATGGTACCAGTGTTAGGGATGAAGGTTAACAACACCGAAAAACTCAAATTCTGATACATGTAGCCATGTCATCAGCCCTGTTTGAATACAGGGGGAGGGAAGAAGCTCTTCGGTCACATCAGCCCTGTTTGGATACAGGGGGATGGAGGAAATTATTCCTTGCGGGAGAAATTTGAGAACACCCGAGGGTTTTCGTAGCAACTGTACTCAGGGGCTCAGCACCAAGGCCCTATATGATGTTTCGAAGTCATGGACTAGCTCTTTGAAATTGCAGACACCAATGTTCCTGACCAGTCTCTGGGCCTGTACCACTCATCAGCGCCCCGCCTGCTCCAGAGCGCTGAGACAGCGCCCCACCTGCTCCAGAGTGCTGAGACGGCGCCTGTGCCCAGTTCAGCCGCGCCTCTCCACGAGCGTGGTCAGCCAGCCTATGGTGGTGCCCCGAGCCACCTCCGCAGTGCCATGCGTGAGCGTGGTCAACTGAAGAAGATGACCTCCCGAGCCACCTCCGCCTTGCCATGCGTGAGCGTGGTCGACTGAAAGAGATGACTTCCCGAGCCACTTCCGCCGAGCCATGCGTGAGCGTGGTCGGCCGAAGAAGATGACCTCCCGAGCCACCTCCGCCTTGCCATGCGTGAGCGTGGTCGACTGAAAGAGATGACTTCCCGAGCCACTTCCGCCGAGCCATGCGTGAGCGTGGTCTTTAGTTTTCAATTAAGTTTAGATCATATGCATAATACCGATCCTTGTTTTGTGTTCTAATTGAATTACTCACGCTTTTGTAATAAAGTTTATCAAGTAAATACAATTGTATAGTTTACTATTGGATCCGGCTCAAATGCATATACCGATCCTCATTTTTGCTTCAAGCTCTGCCATAAGATTTATTAGTGTACGCCATTAGTATTGCTTTGTTCATATGTACATGCCGATCCTAACTTTACTGTGATAATTTGTTTGTATCGACTAACTATTCCGTGACTTGAGAGGTTGTCTGCTTTGATTGTGTAATTTAGTCATAGGTTTGTTGGCAATAAACACGAGATAAAGCCCTATACAATTGGTTTTGGTCATTTCTCTCTGTAGGTTAGGCCCCCCCCTCCTATAAATAGGGCGACCCAACGTGGCGCTCTCTTACAAGACATAAATGCCCACAGTTAAAAGGATGATTTTGTTGTATATTTTGAATATTGTATTTTATATTACTTGTACCAACATAAGAAATGAATTCTTTCGGTGGCTTCAAATTACCATAGCTATCGAAATATATTATATTTTTATGGTATTTTGCATAGGCTACCCAGTGAGAACCTGATTTTTTTGAGCTGTCTAGATTAATAATACCACATTCTTTTGAAAGTGGGTACTTCGGCAATTCATCACGCATATAAACACCTCGAAAGAATGGAATATCTTTACAATTGTTAATAATATCGATATTGCTCAAAGCTCGATTGGGTAGCCGATAACAGTTTTTTTTTTACTATCAGAAATGAAAATCCCTAATCCCTTTTGATGAGGTCTGACTTCTAAACCTTTCCCTATATACAATGTTTCCATCTTTTCGTTGTGTCGTTTTAGTTCAGCTAAACGTTTTTTAGCAGCTTTAAATGCATTAATAGCTTTAGTGATTGCTGCTGCTCCACCTGCTAAGCTTCCAGCAGCAGACAATCCAGCAAATATAGGTATAAGAGGAAGAACTCCACCAGTTTTTGGTACAGGAATCATACGAGGTAGTTTTATAGTAGAATCTTTCATGGACTCCTTAGCTGCTGCTATTGCTATTTCAATAGCCATTTTTTTACACTTAGGCTTTAGTTTTTGTAAATGTTTTTTTGTATGAGAGACAATTTTTTTTAAATGTTTCTTCACACTACCACCACTTTTTACAATCTCTTTTTTCTTTTTTCTCAAACCATACCCGGTAACAATTTTAGCCAACATAGCTTTATTCACTAAATGAGCTGCAAACTTTTCTCCTAGACCAGCATTTAAATCTTGTGTACGTTTTCTTGCCATTTTCATCAATTTCATATCAGCTATGTGACGATCGCTTAATGAAGATGATTTGTAATAAGCTATATCGTGCTCTTTACAGTACTCGTCCAATAAATTAATACCCCTTTCTCTTCGAGGTAGTTTTGTTACTAGATTAGTTCCAGGACCACAATAGTTATATCCAGGTAAGTGAAGTTCATAGGGTAAATGATTTATAAACCAATTAAGGAGACTGCTGTCTACCATAACTTGCTAAGAACTAATTGGATTGTAAAATGTATCTGTTTTAATATACTATTGAACTATATTAGATTTATTAATCCAGCTATTTTCATTTGAAGGTAAACCTAACCATTTCACAAGTACCTTATTTCCTTTTATTTTTAATACTTTTTCTATTAAGTATATGTTAGGATGCTTTGTTTTTAACAATTCTTGCTCATAAAATGCGCCTAAAATAGCTCTTTTTCCTGCATCTTCAATTATGAATGTTGGTGGAGACGTTTTTTGTACTTTGATAATCTTGAATATTTCTGCTGACCAATTAGGTGTATAACCTTTTTCAAATAATCCCTTATGTTTGCTTATTCGCACATAATCCCCAACACTAAACTTGAGTCTCTTCACTATTCTGTTCGATAGTTTGATGTACCTATCGCGCAATATCTGAACATTATTTTTATTTACATTTACAGGCTTTAGCCCTATAGTTTTATGATAAGCATGATTATATTCATGAATCGCGTCATTTAAAGTGCCGTCAATCCATTTGTAATTACCTTTTAGACTAAATAATTTATACATTTTCGTTTTCAATGTTCTAATAAATCTTTTTGCTATAGAAGCCTTTTTAACAGAATACGTGGAATAATGTGTAATATTAAGTTTCTTTAAAATTTTCTTTAGGTCACTATTATAAAACTCTGTTCCGAAGTCAGTTTGCAAATTTTTTGGTACACTTCCATTACCGAATAAATCAGTAAAAGCTTCACATATATCATGTTTTGTTTTTCGTTTTAATGGATAGGCCCATGCATATTTTGAGAAAGTATCAATAACTACTAAAATATATTTATAACCATTGTTTTCTTCAGAGACAGCTTGCATATCGATTAGATCAGCTTGCCACAAGTCATCAATATCTTTCATAATAACTCTTCGTCGTAGAAAATTGACCCTCACATTTTTGTGTATTTCATTAATCACATCGGCTTTACTCATTTTTTGGATTTATTTGAAATTTTTTCAATATTATTTATTTTTATAGTCAATTCACTCAACTTATGATTAGTTGACTGAATGACTTGCAGACATTTATCTATGGACAGGGTGTTTCTTGTAAGGTGTCAAGCCAAAGGCAGGTGATAGGTGAGGACTAGACCTATCGATTTCACCCCCATGTATGTTCTACGATTTTTCGTAATTTAGAAGTTATCGTTAATTTTGTGATTTTTTAAAATGTTATGACCTAGTAGGCTTTAAATTTTTTTATCTTTTTTTTGGGTTAACTTTTCTCAGATTTCTTTTTTTTTGACAGATTCCCTAGTAATTGCAGATGTTTGAAAAAAAATTATTACCTTCCTATCTTTGATGCAAGATACAAAATTTTTGCTAGAAAAATAAAAAATATGCTTTTAGCAGAACATTCTAAAATTTTCAACTTAAAAGTTTGAAAAAAAAAAAAAAAAAGAACTTCCATAGGTCCAAAATAATTTTAAAAACTGCGCAGTTTTCTAAACTTTCATAATAACACAAAAAAATATGTACTTAATAGGCCATTATTTTCTGTAATCGCTCTACTAAAGTAGTAAGTCGGAGATTCCGTTACATGTTTTTGACTTTCTTAGGACTAACTAATGTTTGCAATCCACTAAGTTTACGTTACGTAGAACACGTTTAGAGACAATAACTGAACAGAACATTTTTTATCCACAACGGAAGGAAGCTCTTGCCCTTCATCTGACCTGATGGAAAGTTGGAAACTGATGGATGATCAGCGAGCTGCACCCGGAATCCTAAACCACAGAGGAATTGGCTGTCCTAAATAGGTAGTCTTACCACTAGACCACAGTGGTGATTGTTACTTTACGATTTGATATACCTACCTATTAGAGTGTGAGAGAAAGGGAAAGAGTTTGTGTGTGTGTGTGTGTTGTGTCTGTGTGTGCGTGCGTGCGTGTGTGTGTGTGTGTGTCTGTGAGAGAGAGAGAGAGAGAGAGAGAGAATTTAATTTAACGTAAATGTTCAAAATGTCCGCCGCTGACCTGAATGCACATTCGACAACGACGCAAAACAATTATTCGTAAATTTACAAAAGCTTCTTGCATTCTAATATGGTTTTGTGCTTCAGTCAGCTTTGTCCGCAGTTCATCAATATTTTCATATTCCCTTTTATATACCAGATGAAGAGCAAGAGCTTCCACGTTGTGGATAAAAAAATCTTTTCAGTTATTGTCTCTAAATGTGTTCTACATAACGTAAACTTAGGGGATTGCAAATATTACTTAGTCCTAAGAAAGTCAAAAACATTTTTTTTTGAAAATTATAAATAACTTGAAAAAATCGAACTGCCTAAGGCGGGAATTGAACCCACGACCTTCCGCTTGCCGGGCGACTGCTCTTCCAACTGAGCTACTTAGACACTGGATAAACCCGTCGAAATTTTCAAGTGTAATACGCTGTTACGGCCAGCGTTTGTTTCATCAATGTTAAGTATACCTACCCTACTGTCGTGGGTTCAATTCCCGCCTTAGGCAGTTCGATTTTTTCAAGTTATTTATAATTTTCAAATTAGTTTGAGATGCGACTCTTAACGCTAAAAATTAAATATCTAAGTCAAAAACATGTAACGGAATCTTCGACTTACCACTTTAGTGGAGCGATTACAGAAAATAATGGCCTATTAAGTACATGTTATTTTGTGTTATTATGAAAGTTTAGAAAACTGCGCAGTTTTTAAAATTATTTTGGACCTATGGAAATTCTTTTTTTTTCTCATACATTTCAGTTGAAAATTTTAGAATGTTCTGCTAAAAGCATATTTTTTAAGTTTCTAGCAAAAATTTTGTATCTTGCATCAAAGATAGGAAGGTGATTATTTTTTTCAAATATCTGCAACTAATAGGAAATCTGTCAAAAAAAAGAAATCTGAGAAAAGTCAACCCAAAAAAAAGATAAAAAAATATTAAGCCACTAGGACAAAAAATTTGAAAAAATAACAAAATTAACGATAACTTCTTAACTACGAAAAATCGTAGAACATACATGGGAGTGATATCGATAGGTCTAGTCTTCACCTATCACCTGCCTTCGGCTTGACACCTTACAAGAAACACCCTGTAAAGCAACTCTTTTTCTATAGTATTTTTGATATCTATCTTTTCAAAGATATCTTCAATAGATTTATCAACATACTCCTTGTTTACGCTATCTGTAGCTTGAACTGGTAATTTTAAATTTCGTATGATTTTAGTAGTGTGTTATTGGGCGTTCTAACTCACATTCGTTCGGTCGCAGTTTGCGACCTCACTCTGTGCGTTAGATCGCCCAATAACACGATCGTAAGTAAACCATGCACGATGAATATGAACCTTTTTCGAACTACATCTTTTAACCATCGACGTGAGTATATTGTCCTCAGTTCTTTGAAACCCACCGATCACAACAGTCAAGTTAAAAATTCTGTTATGAAATTTCTGAAACAAAAAGAATCACTTAAATTGGAATGCGTCTGTCCTGAAGCATCGAACGAGCTTAAGCGTCACGGGAAATTATTGCCAAATACTATACGTAGTATCGTGTGCGGTCCATCGAACTGTGGGAAGACAGTTATCAGTTTATTGTTACATAAGGATGGACCACGTTTTCGTAACCTGTATGTGTATTCTAAGTCTTTATACCAACCCAAGTACGTATTTTTAGAAAAAGTATTGGACAAGGTTGCAGGCACATCTTATAACAAGTATAATCATAATAGTGAAATTTTAAGTCCCCACGAAGCATTGCCTGAGTCGATTATCATATTTGACGATGTTGCTTGTGAAAATCAAAACAATATAGGTACGCGATTATTTCGCCATGGGTCGGCATAAAAACATTGATTGTTTTTATATGAATCAAACTTATACTAAAATACCTAAGCAACTGGTAAGAGATAATGCAAATCTTATCATATTGTTTAAGCAAGATGATATAAATCTAAGACACGTTTACGACGAACATATTGGGTCTGACATGTCATGGTCACAGTTTCGTGAAATGTGCTCAACTGTATGGAGTAAACCTTACAGTTATGTGGTTATCAATAAAGATTGTGAACGAAACAAAGGCTGTTATCGAATGAAGTTTGATACATTCATAGTAATGGACTAAACTTTTTATAAGTATAGATGTTAAGTTATCAAACATTCAGTTTAATTGGAGAAGTCAAACAGAGCAGGAATCTTAATAATGGAACGAAACTTAAAGGAACAAATAGTAAAATCTGCTGCAGCTGTAAAAAGAAAAGTAGAAATGATTAAAGATGTAAAAAATTCAAATGATATGGCTTTGGACACGATATTTAAACCTATCATTGACCCGCTGAAACTACTAACAAACCAAACTGATGAAAAACGTCTTATAAATGAAGGATCGGAGCAAAACTCAGAAGCTAAAAGAACTAAATACAGTGAAAGTGAAGCATCAAATACTTCTGCTGAAGATTATGAAGAAAGCGACGATGATGAAGAGGATTTAGATAATATAGATGTTTGCAAAACATCTAATAAAACCCTTACTACATCGCCCTCGGTGGATTATGATGCACATGAAAACTCATTTAAATCTCTTCAATCGTCACCGAGTACCAATAACGATTCTTTATCGTGGTCGGTGTCATCTGAAGTGATGAGTGATGTACCTTATGGTATTAGAAATGTAAAGGGAAAGCTGATGCTCGGTAATACGCGTGTTCATGATGATGGCCGCATTTTGAAAATTGGAAACCGTAGCCTAAAAAAGACTCCAGGCTTAAAAGAATTGTTGTACAAAAAAATCCCAGATTTAAAAATAATTACGAATGAGGACTTACAAAATTATAAATTAGTACTTATAGATACCAATGCACACAAACGAAACTGTGATCCATTAAAGCCAATAAACAGTAACAAGGGATTTAAATATATGAACGTGATCAAACCTTTGTTTAAGTTCTCTAGAAGTCACACCAGTAGTGTAGAAAGTCTCTCACGAGGTGAAGGTGTCGATATTTTGAAAGAAGTTAAGAAGGATACTGATTTGGTTTATTGGGATGATCCAAATGAATTTTTTTTTTTTTTTTTTTTTTATGTGATAGGAGGCAAACGAATTAGGAATTAGTGGAAAGGTTAAAATTACTATTTGGATCATGGGCAGCTGGTAACACTGGAGTACAAAATGAAATTTATTCAATAATAGAGGAATTGCATGAAGCTGGTATCATAAAAGATATAAAATATATAAAGCTTCCAACAGGAGGGTTTGGCAGTACCATTACACTACAGAAGCCGAGCAGACGGCAATGAATATAGATAAATTTGGTCATCACGTTCATAAGCGTTTACGACTGTCTGAGTTTACTAATATTCTTACAGATGACACATTAGTAAGATCAGATACAGGCGACTTTGATTTAAAATCATCGAGATAAAAAGGACTACCAACTCCTAAAAACGATGACGAGGCTGTAAATAAAGAGTATGTGGATAAATGTGTTCAAGATTTAAAAAATGAATTGAAAACCATTCAAAGTAATATTAAGAAGTATCTTAATAATTTGGAAAAATTAACAACTAATAATTTATATACATTTTATTACACGAAAGAAGAAATCGATCGGATGATTGCAGCAAAATCTATCAAGAATGAGTAAACAAGATATAGTCAACGAGCTACACAAAGCAGCGAGAAGAAATTTCATCCGTCGACATACGATTATTAAAGGGATAGATGATTTATGGCAAGCTGACCTTATGGATTTTCAAAAATATTCATCATTTAATAAAGGATATGAATATGTTCTAGTTGTTATTGACGCTTTTTCAAAATACGTGTGGGTTAGACCGTTGAAATCTAAATCCAAACAAAGTGTTACGAATGCAATGAGAAGTATATTTACCGAATCAACACGAAAGCCTAGAAATTTGCAAACAGATCTGGGTACAGAGTTTTATAACGATTGTTTTAAACAGTTAACAAAAAGTTATAACATAAATCATTATTCCACATACTCTATTAAGAAGGTTGCAATTGTGGAACGAGTAGTAAGGACGATAAAATCACATCTCTACAAAATATTTAGTTTATGCGGTCGTTATCAATGGTTTAAAAATAATTTAGATGCAGTTGTACTGCAGTACAATAACACTTTGCATCGGGTTACAAAATTCAAACCAATAAATGTTAATGATTCCAGTGAGATTGTTGTTAGATCTAATATTATTAAAAGCCAAAAGCCACAAACGCGTAAACGATCATCTTTTCAAGTTGGCGACTTTGTTCGTATTAGTAAATTCAAAGGAGATTTTTATAAAGGTTATACACCTAATTGGTCTACCGAAATTTTTCGTATCATAAAAATCAAACAAACAAATCCACAAACGTATCAAATTGAAGATAAACACAATCAAATTATTCTTGGTTCTTTTTACGGATATGAATTACAAAAAACGACACTGCCTGATCTTTATCTTATCGAAAAAGTTATAAAAAGGAAAGGAAACAAACTTTTTGTTAAATGGTTAGGCTTAAGTGATAAGGAAAACAGTTGGGTTGACAAAAGTGAATGTGTATATAAATAAAACATAAATTCCTCTATAACTCACTTTGTGATAATCGATGAAGGGAGGCAGTGGTATAATTAATACATTGATAGATCATTTACCGTTTGAGTTACACTTACCTGGATATCAATTTTGTGGTCCAGGAACTAAACTTCAGAAACGATTACTTCAAGGCGACCGTGGGATTAACAAATTGGACGAGGCTTGTATGCACCACGATATTGCTTATTTGAATAAAGATTCTGGTGCTCGACAAAAGGCTGACTTAGAATTGTTAAATATGGCTAAGAAAAGGTTAAAATCAAAAGATGTTGGAAGAGGAGAAAAAATTGCTTCATGGATAGTTAAAAATGCGATGAAAGCCAAAATCAGAGCCGGTCGAGGTATAACGTCATTTAAGAAAGGGATAAAGAAAATAAAAACAGAATTTAAAAAAATTAAATCTAAAGATAATCACTCTGCTATAAAATATGCTTATGCCGCTGCAAAAAAACTTTTCGCTAACAAAAAAGGAATACGATTACCTCGATGTATTCCTCTTCCAAAATGTGGTGGACTTTTACCACTTATTCCTATTTTTGCGGGGTTATTGGCTTTAGGTTCTCTTGCTGGAGGAGCAGCTGGTATAGCAAAAGCTGTTAATGATTCTAAAGCCGCACAAAAGAGTCTAATGGAATCAGAAAGGCATAACAGAATGATGGAAGTAGTAGCCCTTGGAAAAGGACTGTATATAAAGCCTCATAAAAAAGGAGCCGCTTTATATCTCAATCCCTCAAAAAACTGATTAAGCGGCTACCTAGACGTGCGCTCACTAACTTGGATATATTAGAACATGCTAGTGATATTCCATTCTTTCGTGGTGTATTCATGAGAGATACATTACCTGCGAAACCTAAGAAGATAGAATGTGCAATCATGAATTTGGATAGTAATAAAAATCCTGGTACACATTGGGTAGCCTTTGTAAAGCAAAATGATTATGTTGAATATTATGACAGTTTTGGTAATTTAAAACCACCATTAGAATTAGTCAAATATTTTAGTAACTTATCTATAAACTATAATTATGTACGACATCAAGCCTTTGGTACAATAAACTGTGGTCATTGTGTCTGAAATTTTTAAAAAATTATTGGAAAAAACATTTATATAATGAAAATTATAAATAAACGTGTCAGTATAATAATGTCTTTCACTGTGTCTATAACCGGAACAGGAGCCTCCTTAACAACAAATTATTCACCGACTTTAGAGCTTCGAGAGGACTACGAATGCGGTCTTTTATATTTTTCAACCTTCAATTCAATTCCCAACATAGATGAAAGAAACAACAAGTTTTACTATGGTGAAAATGAGATCATCGAAATTCCTGAAGGGTCTTACGAGCTTCAGGATATTTGTGATTACTTAAAAAATAACATCAAGAACACTACATTAAAACTTACTTGCAATAATAACACATTGAAAACAAATATTTTTTGTTCTAAAGACGGTTAAGACGGTAAAGACGGATTGGTAAAATTTTAGGTTTTGGAATGCAAACAATAAATGCAAATATAAGTACTGAATCAAAGTATCCTGTGAGCATTCTATCAACAACCATTGTGAGGATCGAATGCGATGTAGTCAGTGGTTCATTTGTGAACGGGAAAGCAAGCCATATAATTTATGAATTCGTGCCTAATGTACCACCTGGTTATCGAATAATTGAAATACCTAAAAATTTAATTTACTTTCCTGTCAATCAAAGTTCTATAAGCGCTATCAATATCAGGCTGTTGGATGCTGAAAACAAAGAGATAAACTTACGAGGTGAAGAAGTACAACTTTATTTACATTTCAGAAAAAAATGATTAACTTCAATAAAAATCCTTCTACATTGCGCACTCCACTCAGTTCTAAAAGAACATTCCACAAAGACAGACCGCTTCAGCTTAAAAAGAAGCTAACAAAGACCAATAAAGAATTTCTCAAATTAATTGGTTTAATAAAATGAATATTTTAAACATATCTCAACAAACATCATACGATAACAGCATTGAAAGTTTCGAGTATCATTCATACAAACCATACGTGACAAGTTTCAACAAGAATGATGAAATAATATTGGAATATGAACATAAACCTGCGTGTAAAGAAACAAAACGTCGAAGCGTTTTGTTATTGGACGACTCGCTCGCCTCTAGCGCCCTTTTTATGAACTAATATCTTATGTCATTCTCGATAACGTAAATTCAGTTGATTTGTACTTTTTCCATTTACAATATAAACTAGTAATTACTTTCTAACCTTTGTTTTACTTATATCAGGTTATGGGCCTATGATACGTTAAAATCAATAATAGTGAAACTCCGTTAGTAAAAAGTTTTCTAGTTCCGCGAAGTGTTCTCTCTGATTTTTAGGTAGCCATCATTACAAAGCAATTTTTGAATTTGCTCCGACGTAAAATGGCTATGAATAACGTCCAAATAGACAAATTATTGGGGCGAGAGAATTACTGTACATGGAAATTTGCAGTACAGACATTTTTACAACACGAAGAGTTGTGGGAATGCGTTGAACCTGCCGATGGCGTAACGGTAAATCCGAAGCTAGATCTTAAAGCAAAGACCAAGATAATTCTACTTGTGGACCCGGTAAATTATATACACGTCCAAGATGCTCAAACTTCCAAAGAAGTATGGCAAAATCTACGAAACGCTTTTGAAGATTCAGGTTTAACAAGAAAAGTGGGGTTACTCCGTGACCTGGTCAATACCACATTAGAAGGATGTTCTAATATAGAAGAATATGTCAATAAAATAGTAAGCACCGCTCACAAACTGAGAAACATTGGATTTAATGTCGATGATGAATGGTTGGGCACGCTGATGTTAGCAGGTTTGCCGGAACAATACAAACCTATGATCATGGGATTAGAAAGCTCAGGCATAAAGATAAGCACAGACTCAATTAAAACTCATACAAGAAGTTAAGGAGTCTAATGTCTCTGTTCTTTATACAAAGCACAAATCTACCCCCCGACAAAATTATAACAGCAATCAGCATAATAAACCAGCAGGCCCCCGTTGCTACAACTGCAATAAGTACAATACAATACAAATACAAAATACAAAATATTTTATTCATACAAACAAGTCACATAACAAAGTTTTGGATCTAATCCTTTTAAGTTTTATCAACTTGTGTTAGGATCAGACCGCTCTGTCTAAATACAATAATGGAAACAGACTCGTTGAAATGACGTTAAATGTTACTTAAATAATGTTACTTGAGTTAGTGTTATATGTGAGAAGTAGAATTAAATAGACATATAAGTAAGTAGATATATAAGTAATTAAATAATCTATACTAATATTATAAAGAGGTAAAGTTTGTGTATTTGTATATTTATTAAATTGCAAGGGGCAATCACGGGATCTACTGAACCGATTTTAAAAGTTATTTCACCAATAGAAAGCCACAATATTGCTGAGTGTCATAGGTTATATAAAAACCGAAAAATTCCACGCGGGTGAAGCCGCGGGCGGAAAGAAAGTAAATAATAATAATAATAATACACAAATACTTGTAGAGAAGATAAAAGTATACACAGTTCGCACCTTTAACCTGTAGATAGTAGCCATAGAAGTGTTAATTACATAATAACTGTAATGATTCCGTGCCGTTATAATCGAGTTGTTTTAGCCAAGATGTAACCAAAAATTTGCATTCAAAATAAGGTTTGTTGTAATATTTTAGTTTACTATTTATTTTGTTGTATACGATGATAGATTGAGATTTGAATTGCATACGAGCAAACTTAGTATTTACAGTTGGGGCATGAGCCACAGAAAATGGATTTCGTTTACTTATTATTTTGGGATCAGGAATAATCGATTTGTGAGTTTTAAGGACACACTTTAAGAGGTAAAGTTGTCTCACAGTCAGAACATCACAGTCTAGATACAGTTGGGAGGTCCTAAATGTAATTTTATTAAAGGTCATTACTTTAAGAAGTGAGCGTTGTGCTCTCTCTATCTTAATCATTTTTGTTTTGTGGGAACCACCCCAAACCGGCAGGCAGTATGTTAAGACGGATTGAACCAGAGATGTGTAGATATATAATATAAGATCGCGGTCAGTGATGTGTCTCAGATATTTAAAAATCCATAACAATTTCCGGACGCGTTGAGTGCACATATCAATTTGTTTTTGCCAGTTCAGATGTTGGTCCAGATAAATTCCTAGGTACTTGGCATAGGGGACTCTCTGTAGTGGTTGACAACTACATTTCTTCAAGGGGTTGGGATTAGGATCATCGCAAGTGTGTGCCGTAAGCTGACAATTGCTGCCTGGTTGAGTAGATGAAGTAATTGAAAACGTTATGTAGTTAGTTTTATTTGTGTTCAGTGTAAGGAGATTATTGTCTAGCCATTTGGTTACAGTGTTAAGGCCACTAGAAGCGGTTTCAAATACCTCATTCCAACTCTTTCCATAAAACAATAGAGCTGTGTCATCAGCGTACGACACAATTTTACCGTTGAGTAGAGCAGTATTAGTAAGATCGTTGATGTATATTAGGAACAGTGTGGGTCCAAGTACACTGCCCTGTGGGACACCATAACTTGTACAAGTCTCCTCAGAACTATAGCAATCATCATCCACCTTAACCCGTTGTGTTCTGTGCATCAGATAGTCGGAAAGAAGATGAAGAAATTGACCACGAATGCCAATTCTGTCCAGCTTAGCAGTAAGTATGGGGATAGAGACGGTGTCAAAAGCCTTTTTTAGGTCAAGAAACACGCACAAGACCTTTTTCTTGTCGTCCAGGTGGTTAACAATAGTGCTTGTTAGTTCTAGTACTGCATCCTTAGTACTTTTCTTTTCGCGAAAACCGAATTGGGAGTCCGATAAGATGCTATACTTATTTAAAAATTCAAGCAATCGTTTATTAATAGTTTTTTCTAATATTTTAGAGATGACACTGAGGACAGAAATAGGCCTGTAATTATTGACATCGTCTCTAGCCCCACCCTTAAAAATAGGATGTACTATAGCTCGCTTTAACATACATGGAAAGATACCCTTGGCAAAACATAGACAACACAGACGGGCGATAACTGGTGCAAGATCAGCTTTCGATAATTTGATGATTTTGGTGGGTATATTATCACAACCTGCGGCAGAGTCAGATTTAAGGTTAGAGATAATGGATTCAATTTCATCAAGATCCGGTTCAATAATTCCAATAGAATTGAGTTGAGAGGGAGGTAACGTCTCAATAAGTATGGACACATGAGTAAGTTCTGTAATAACAAAAAGAATAATAATAATAATAATAAAGGTTTTGCAGCAGTATTTTCAGCAGCTCATGAAAATATGAACAGTGTGGAATGGTATGTAGATTCTGGAGCATCTTTACATATGACTAACATGCCTGACTGTATGTATGATGTCCGGGCACCTCCGATACAAAATATAAAGGTTGCTAACAATACATCAGTTGCCGTGAAGAAAATTGGTAATGTTAATCTGGATTTGATTGGTGAAAATGGCAAGATAAATCACATACAGGTGAGAGATATTTTATATGTTCCACAATTGAGCACTAACTTGTTGTCTGTCAGTCAGTTGGTAAAAAATGGCTGTAAAGTAATATTTCATGAAGCTGGCTGTGAAATATATAATTCAGAAAAAACATTAGTAGCAACGGCTAGGCTGATTAATAATATGTACAAATTGAACACTGTCAAAGGAAATGCATATTTGTCAACTTCACATGAACAGAATATAGATGTATGGCACCGTAGAATGGGACATCTTAACTACAATGATGTTAATAAATTGCCATTGTGTACAGAGGGTGTAAAAATAATGAACACTAATGACAGTAATAATAATAATTGCATTCCATGTTTGAAAGGTAAACAGACAAGACTTCCTTTTAAAAATATAGGCTCCAGGGCTACTGCACCTCTTGAACTGATACACTCAGACTTGTGTGGACCCATGGAAACGCCATCTATGGGTGGAGCCAGGTACTTCATCACTTTCATAGATGATTATTCAAGAAAAGTTTCAGTATATTTTCTAAAAAATAAAACTAATATTAAAGAAGTTTTTGCAATTTACAAGAAAGAGATGGAAAATCAATTAGACTGTAAAATAAAAATTCTACGCACTGACAATGGCTTGGAATATATTAATAATCAAATGTCAATATATTTGGCAGGTACAGGTATCAAGCATCAAACGACCGCACCATATACGCCGGAGCAAAATGGCCTCGCCGAGCGGATGAACCGCACTCTCGTGGAGCGTGCCAGATGCATGTTGTTCGATGCTGGACTCCCGAAACAGTATTGGGCAGAGGCAGTGGAGACAGCTGCTCATATAATTAATCGTTCTCCGACTCGAGTTCTTGACTACGTGACACCACTGGAGAAATTGACAGGTATTAAACCAAATATTTCTCATTTACGAATATTTGGCTGTAAAGCTATGGTTCACGTGCCGAACGAAAAACGATTAAAATGGGATTCAAAGTCCACAGAAATGATTTTTCTTGGATATTGTGAGAATACTAAAGGATATAGATTAATGAACCCAATTACTAAGAAAATTACAAAAAGCAGAAATGTCACATTTATTGAAGACTGTCTCTATAATAAGAATGAAAGTATAAACAATAATAATAAATTACAGATACCTGTGCCATTGACGGAAAATATACAGATTCCATCCACTCAAGAAAACTCTACCCCTGTTTGCGATAACCAGACTGGCTCTACATCTAACTCCGACGAGAGTTTTGACTCTACAGTGGAGGTAGCTGAACAAGATACAACCTATGAACCTAGCACTGACTGCTCATTTGACTCTCCGAACCGATTCATAAACTTGAGGCCTCGCCGAAAGCAGCCCATTAGTGAAGAAGAAGACTCAAATCATGCATGTTTGGCGATAAGTCAGGATCCAACAACTGTTGAAGAAGCAATGTCTTGCGCAGAATCTAGTCATTGGAAGAAAGCCATGGAGGATGAGTATAAATCTCTAATGAAAAACAACACTTGGGTTTTATGTGACTTACCTACTGGCAAAAAAGCTATATCCTGTAAATGGGTCTTTAAGACCAAAAGAGATGAGAAAAGAAACATAGCAAAATACAAGGCGAGATTAGTCATAAAAGGATGCGCTCAAAGAAGAGGATTGGATTACAATGAAATATATTCACCGGTAATTAGATATACATCCCTGCGGTATTTGTTCGCATTAGCTGTGAAATATGATTTGGATATTCACCAAATGGACGCCGTGTCTGCCTTTCTGCAGGGTGATGTAGAGGAAACTATTTATATGTCACAACCACCAAGCTTTGAAGAAAATAATACACAAGTATGTTTATTAAAGAAATCGCTTTATGGATTAAAGCAAGCCTGTAGACAGTGGAATAAGAAATTGGATAATACACTAAAAGAAATTGGCTTGACACAGTCATTACTTGATCCCTGTATTTACTATAATATAGAAAAAGAAGACATAACTTTCTTAGCTGTGTATGTGGATGATCTAATTTTATTTACAAGCTCTGTGAAAACTAGAAATCACATAAAAGAAAATCTACTTTCCAATTATGAAATGAAGGATTTGGGAGAACTAAAATATTGTTTGGGTTTTCATGTGTACAGAAACAGAAAACAAGGAACTCTATGTATAGATCAGAAGCAATACATTCAGAACATACTAACCAAATTTGGAATGTGTAATTGTAAGAGTGTGAAAACACCTATTGATCCAAAAACAAAGTTTAACATGAATAAAGAAGAAAATTCAACGGTTGATACAACTTCATATCAAGAAATAATTGGCTCGTTGTTGTATTTATCGCAAGGGACTCGCCCAGATATATCCTATGCTGTAAACACTCTAAGTAAATTCAACTCAAAACCAGAAATGCAGCATTTGGTGGCGCTGAAACGAGTGTTAAGATACCTGAAATATACAGAAAATTATGCGTTAACTTATAAACAAAACATTGATGAGAAATCAATACATGGTTACTGTGATGCAGATTGGGTCAGCAATGAAGATGACCGAAGATCATGTACTGGCTATGTATTTCTATTTCAAGGTGGAGCAATCACATGGAACTCACACCGACAACAAACTGTTGCGTTATCCACCACCGAAGCCGAATACATGTCACTATCCAGCTGCACTCAAGAGGCTATGTGGCTAAGACAAATGCAAGAAGAGTTTTGGCCTTACTGCTCTACCATACCTGTCTTAATTTTATGTGATAACCAAAGCGCTATTAAACTTGCAGGTACTGAAAATTATCATTCCAGGTCCAAGCATATAGACATACGACACCATTTCGTCCGTAATAAGGTACAATTGAAGAAAATTGACATCAAGTACATTCAGTCAAGCGAGATGGTGGCAGACTCGCTGACTAAAGGGACTCCGCAACTGAAACTGGACTACTGCTCTACAAAAATGGGTTTATGTCCAAGGGAGGATATTGGAATATGAACATAAACCTGCGTGTAAAGAAACAAAACGTCGAAGCGTTTTGTTATTGGACGACTCGCTCGCCTCTAGCGCCCTTTTTATGAACTAATATCTTATGTCATTCTCGATAACGTAAATTCAATTGATTTGTACTTTTTCCATTTACAATATAAACTAGTAATTACTTTCTAACCTTTGTTTTACTTATATCAAATACGAATACCTATCAACCAACAAGCCTCATCCAAGACATAAGATATGAACTTAATGGAGTCGAAATTGATAAAATTAAAAATGCTGGTATTACTACAACAATGAAATCTTACCTATCCTTTAATGAAAATGAATCCAAATGTGGTCGAGTTTGGGGGTGGTCAACCGCAGGAACAAACAATACCAGTGGTGGAGCATTTTCTGCATCTATACCATTAAATAGAATACTGGGATTTGCAGAGGATTATGAAAAAATTATCATTAACCGTAAACACGAGTTAGTGTTACTGAGAAGTAATACTAACCTTAATGCAGTCAAGTTAAATGCAGGTGAAGTAGTAGATGACATCTATCTATTACTTATAATAAATCTGTAGAGAGGTCAATTCTGTACATGAAATATATTTTCAAAATAACTTTCAGGGGGTGATTAGTGATCGATACTGATGCCAAAAATGCAATCAGTAAAATTTTTGTCTGTCTGTCTGTCTGTCTGTCTGTATGTTCCTTATAGAAACAAAAACTACTTGACGGATTTTAACGAAACTTGGTACAATTATTCTTCATACTCCTGGGCAGGTTATAGTATACTTAGGAATTCCCACGGGAACGGGAATCAGCGGGAAAATCCTTTTGTATGAAAAATCTAAACTGCTTAAGTTAGACGCTTGAAATTTGGCATGCAAGTACCTTAGTAAACTGAAAGCTTAGTTACAACAGGATATTGCAAAATTCCCATGGGAACGGGAGTTAGCGGGAAACAACATTTGTATGAAAAAATCTAAACCGCTTAAGTTAGACGCTTGAAATTTGGCATGTAGGTATCTTAGTAAACTTAAAGCTTAGTTACAACAGGATATCGCAAAATTCCCACGGGAACGGGAGTTAGCGGGAAAAAACATTTGTATGAAAAAATCTAAACCGCATAAGATAGATGAAGGGAGTAAAACGGGATCCACGCGTACGAAGTCGCGGGCGGCCGCTAGTAATCAATAAAATTATTTGGCGCGTTCCACACATCAAAGTTTCAGACCGTGAGAGGATTAACCTATTGAAACACTTGGAGAAAGATCGAGCTATTCCATTAGTGTTTCGTAATTGGGATCTGTATGATTGAATATCCATTACTACCTAAAACACGTAAGCATACTTGGTCTATAAAAACTTCATCGCAAATAGAAAAACCACGATTTGTTGTAATTGCCTTACAAACCAATCGCAAACATAATGCTGTGTTGTCAATGGCGGAGTTTGATCATTGTCATGTGCGAGATGTAAGAGTCTTTTTAAATTCATCATATTATCCGTATGAAGGACTAAATGTAAGTTTTTCAGAGGAAAAAATTGCTTTATTATACGAACAGTATTCAAGATTTCAGCAGTCGTATCACGGACGCCGGTCAGAGCCGTTGTTGAGCTTGAAAGAATTCAGAGACGTAGCTCCCTTATTTGTTATCGACTGTTCAAGACAACACGAAACTTCAAAAGGTTCGATCGACGTAAGAGTTGAAATTGAAACAGACCAAGAGATACCAGATCAGACAGCTGCTTATTGCTTGATTCTAAACGATTGTATATTTGAATACAAACCTCTGAGTAATATCGTCAAGAAAATATCATGAATAGCAATAATATAATCGTAGATCTGCAAGGATTTAAAAATAGCAAAAATGAATTTATAATAAAAGAATTTGCTATAGCTACTCAAGAGCATACTCACATATTTTTGATTAAGCCTCCATACCCGTTCTCTTCATTGACTGCTGAAGAAAAAAAGCAAGTTTGCTGGATCGAAAAAAACAGAGGCTATCGGTGGAATGAAGGATATATTGACTATAGAGAATTTCAAAGACTTATCGTACCTTATTTAAAAGGCAAATATATCTTAGTAAAAGGAGAAGAAAAGATCAAATGGGTGCATAATTTATGTAATCAAAATGATGTTTTAGATGTAACTTGTTTAGGCACTCCAAATTTAAGTAGGACTCTTTACAAACTTTATTGTTTTGATAACCCTACATTATTTAACTGTTTTACTCATAAGAAATATTGTGCATTAAAGAATGTGACGTGTATAAAGAAATGGTGTGTTGAAAAAAATGTAGCAGTATAATAAATAAACTGTATTATTATTCTAAAAAAACTAATTGTTTTTATTTTATTAATCCTTGATAAAAAAGAGTTATATTATTAGTTACCTATGTAAGGGAATAAAAAAATAACACTTTCATTTATACATAAACTTTATTTAAACTTTTAACTTCGCACTAAACATTTTTCATAATTACACTTAATTATAAACTTTTAAATTTAAACTAAATACTAAAGATTAACATTACACTAATTTTTAGAGATTTTTTTAATAACTGATTCAGTCATGTCCATTATTTCATCATAATTTTCAGTCACACATACTGTGCACTAAGCATCACATTATCGTCACTTTCACTGTGCTCATCCGGATCCCATGCCGTTGAACAGGAAGGCTCACTCGTCAGGTCGCACACTTTTATTTGTATAAGTCGTAAGCCTCTAGTTCGCTCCTTAGAAATGACGTAGGACTTAGCTGAACTACGTGCCTTCTTTCGTGTCGGTTGCTCAGTCTTCCGTCTAACCCTCTTTTCCCGGGAGGTTTGAGGCTCACCAACCTGTCCCGAGACATCTGGACAAGCTTGTGTTAATCCCTCCCAGGGATCATAGGTGAACGGGGGAAGCATGATGTTCATATCGGAGTTTTGCATCATCTGAAAAGTAAAAATAATAATTGTTAGTGATCATCATAAATTTACAAAAATAGCTGATGGTACAGTCATAAAATTAAAAACTTGAATACTTACAAAATAATTAACCCGTCGGTAGTCTGAAGACGAGCAGTGATATGGAGTGAATGAGCTTCTCGGTGAAATATTGTAAAAAAACATGTGATATGCTTTATTGCGAAATCGTTGACTTTGCAAACGCGAACGAATGTTTTGTGTCAGCATATTGCAAATTGCATATTGTAATATAAAATTAGGTTATTAAGTTTATTAGAAAGATTATTGCACAAATATTTATCAAATAATATGATTCTAAACAGGATTATAAAGAAAACCATAAAAAACATGTAATACCTTTATTTAAATATCACATTTATAAAATGGAATCTTAAAATCTAAATGAAATTAATATTATACCTTCTATAAAATATAATAAATTTTAACAAACTAATTAATTAAATCTATAGGGTCCTTCTAAATCAGCTACGTTCCGTTTAATGGGAGCATGTATACGTCACACTGAATACGTTCCCAAAGTTTGAGCCAAAAATTCAGGCTAGTTTCCGAGATAATTATTAAAATTAAAATTAAAATTAATCTTGAAAATAAATTGCATTTAGTCCCGTATGTGCAGGGAGACCCAGATGCTCTTTACAATAACCTTTTCGAATGTATTAAAACCGAACATGACAAAGTTTTTACGGTAAAGCCATTAAAACCAAATACCAAATGTAAGTTTAGTGACTGGGCTACTAAGGGAATATACAAAAGTCGAAATACGTTATATGAACTTTATGGCATGAAAAAGTATAATAATAGTGTATCTTTTCTTGAGCATGTAAAAAAGTATTCAAAAATGTTTAAGAAAGTTTGCTTCATGGCTAAGTCTTTTTATATCCGGGACAAGATAGGGAACGCCAGTAATAAAATAAAAGAAACTTGGAATGTTATCAACCGAGAGACTGGTAAACTAAAACCAAGAGATAATGACTTTTCTCTCAAAGTTCACGATAATTTGATATCTGCAGATAAAGATGTAGCGGAAGCTTTTGACAAATTTTTTGGTAATATAGCTTCAGCAACAACTGCCAACTTAAAGTCATCTCCCTCCGAGGCTGAAGAAATATTGAAAACCCACGTGACACCCTGTGACTCGCACTTCTCTTTTAAACATATTACTCCATTAGATATCACTAAAACTTTTAATCTTTTAAATGTAAAGAGTACAACTGATATCTGGGGCATCTCTGTCAAGATAGTCAAACACATTATTGATATAATTTCCCCACAGTTAGCGATAATATTCAATAATTGCATAGAGAAGGGCATCTTCCCCGACCTCATGAAACATAGTAGACTAATGCCATTATTTAAGTCTGGTAGCAAAACCGACCCTGGCAATTATAGACCCATTTCTATCTTGCCCGCTCTAAGCAAGATTTTTGAAAAAATCATACAGGAGCAACTTATGATTCACTTTGGCTCTAATAAACTATTTCATAGTGAACAATTTGGTTTTACCAAGGGTCGTTCCACCACCGATGCCGGGGTTGCACTACTTAAACATATCTTCGAGGCTTGGGAGAATTCTCAAAATGCACTAGGGGTCTTCTGTGATCTCTCAAAAGCTTTTGACTGCGTAGAACATCAAACGCTAATTCGCAAACTGCACTATTATGGGGTGAAGGACTCTGCTTTGGATTTAATACAATCCTATTTAAACTTTAGAGTTCAAAAAGTTGACATAAATGGTGTTTTGTCTTCTGGGTCACCTGTGAAAATGGGAGTTCCGCAGGGGTCCATTCTGGGTCCTTTCTTGTTTCTTATATACATTAATGATCTACCATATTTTGTTAAGGACTCTTGCGAAATCGTGTTATTTGCTGATGACACATCTTTGATTTTCAATATTGATAGAAGTAAAAATAACTTTGACGATGTAAATAATGCACTAACAAGAGTTTTAAGTTGGTTCACTACAAATAATTTACAACTCAATGCAAAGAAAACAAAATGTATAAAATTCTTTTTGCCTAACGTAAAAAAAGTTAGTACCCAAATAGAACTTAATAATAATGCAATCGATCTGGTAGACTCTACTGTATTTCTGGGAATTACCCTGGATTCAAAACTCCAGTGGGGCCCCCATATAGAAACTCTGGCGGGAAAGCTCAGCTCAGCGGCTTTTGCAATAAAAAGGATACGGTCATTAACCGATGTTTCAACAGCTCGCTTAGTCTACTTTAGCTACTTTCATAGCCTAATGTCATATGGAATCATGCTATGGGGCAAAGCTGCAGATTTTGAAACAATATTTATTTTGCAAAAACGTGCGATAAGATACTTGTATAAAATGAAAGCAAGAGCGTCCCTTAGAGAATTGTTTAAAGAAATTGGCATTCTCACGGCCGCTTCACAATACATCTTAAACTGTATTCTATTTATTCAACAAAATATTAACGAATTCAAAAAGAAAAGTGATATTCACCAAATTAACACTAGAAATAAAAATAAATTGGCTATACCCGCTTTTAGACTTAATAAAGTGTTTGCCACTTATATGGGACAAGGTATCCATTTTTATAACAAAGTCCCTGATAAATATAAAGAGCTACCGTATAATAAATTTAAAGGTATAGTTAAAGATGACATGCTTAAAAAAGCCTATTATACAACTCGAGATTTTCTTAATGATAAGTCATCCTGGGAGTAGGATTATGGTCCTCTCATGCTCGCACTAAAAAGAATTAAAATGAAAAGTAATATTGTATAAACTAATAATAATTTCTCAAATGTTATAGTGTCATGCTTCTCAATCTGGACTGTTACTTAGCTTTATTATTAGTTTTTTTTTAAAGAGATAACTTGGCATTGTCATTCTCACTAAAATGTCTCTGGGGTGGTGGCGTAGTGAGGCGGGTCGTTACATTCCCTCTAATATGGTCGAGTGAAGCGATGGCTGGTTCACTCGTCATGTCTGTGAACAGGCGCTGCTTTCGGGGACTGGTCAATCCAAGTTATTCAAATTTATGTATGCGAGTCATTTCTACTAGTACCTTAATATGTAAGTCTAGATATTAGCACGTCACTACCTTGTTTAATATACCACGCAATCTTGTATACCCATTCTTATGATACACCATACAAGAATGCATGGTAAATTCAGTGAACTGCTCCTGAATCGAATGTACCTACTACTACTATTTCTATTTATTTATATTAACCGGCAGACAGTGGTGACTGAGTTTGTTGCGGCGCTTCTTCTCAGCACTTGCCAAATGTTGGTCTCGAAGCGCTGGTAGGGTAAAAAGATTATGAGACATGTAGAGGCTCCTTAAGAGCATATGACGATTTGTAAGAACTATTTATTAGTCTAAACAAATAAAGAAATTTTGACTTTTGACTTTTTTTTTGACTTTTGACTTTTGATAATTAAGGAAACAACTTCATTTCTTATCAACCCAATACAACACCCTGTTCAGCTGATTCACTACTACACTGACAAAAATCCGCACGCACACTAGCTTACGTAATGGCCGCCATTGCGCTTGTGCTGCCGTTGGGCCTCTGGCCGCGAACACAAGAGTGCCGCCGGACGACGGACCGGCGGGCGGCGCCACACAAGCTATTCTAGGGCTACTACTAGTTATTTAAGGAATTAAATTAAGCAGAAAATTAAAGTTTATTTATTTTTGGTAACATAAAAAAATCTTATGTGGTAAGTACTTATTTAGTGGCCTTAATGGAATGATGTTTATTCAAAAGTTCGTTAAAATACCTTTGCGCTTGCAAAAATCTTTTATTTCAAACGTAGCAACGAAACGAAGCAAAAAAGTTAGTTGCCGAAATCAATGACTTATTTTTATGCCATACACATATGGGATAGTTACCATGACTATGAAATTTAGAATTACGGTTATTATTACGATAAAGCAGGCACATTTTTCATGTTAATTTTAATCGCTTAATATCCCCTTAGCAAATTAAAAATGTGATTCGTAATTGACTCGATCATTGCAGAAACTAAACGCTATCGAATTATCTACCTGTGATTATCGGCAGTCTTTAGTATTCCGAAGTAAATAATTGTTCCCAACTATCAATTTTAAACTGAAATAATAATCATTAAAATCATCGTAGAAACAAAAAAAATTATAAAAGTAAATAATGATAGTTTTATTATTGTTAAGATTAGAAAGAATTTTGGAGTTGACATCCTTATTTATGCGTGGCGGAGTCGGTGGTATCAAAGACAGCCGTCCCTCACAATAGCCGACTGCGCTAGTGTTGTAAGAACCTCGAGTCTTTAAAGTCTTTATTTCGAGACTTGAGTTTATTTTTAAGACTAGGACTCGTTAGTCACATGAATAAGGGAATAATTGAGTTTTCCGAGTCCTTTCGAGTATTTTAAGTTCTTTGAGCTAGACTGAATCATGACATGAACTTGAGTTGGTGTATACTAATAGGCAATAATGAGTGATTTCATATCATCATCCGTATGTTATATCCTAATTGAAAATAAAATAAATCGCACAATACAAATGTAATATCAATAAAATTGCATTAAACGCAAATAATCGAATCAGAAGTATCCATCTAAAGACTGACGATTTTCGTAATCAAAAAGTTAAAACGGTTTAATAAAATAATAAACACACAGTCTTAATTCATTGCTATTTTATTTTCTTCAAACTTTTAATAAGTAAGATTCCAATACTCGAGTGTCGTATCGTACAACACTAGCCGGCGCAGCAAACGAACTTGCCGCCGCCTTTAGACACGTGCCGCCGGCCGCCGGCTGGCGCAATGTACACTCACCAAAATAAAATTAAGAAATGCAACAAACTTTTTTTTACTATTCAAATTAAAATTGTGTTTATTGTTAAATCACAGGTACATAAGATAGGTCATAAATAAATACCAAGTTGGAACGGAAATGATTCGGAAATTTTATTTAACTAATTAGGTACCTACCTACCTCATCTACTTTTTTCTATTGTAATAGAAATGATGACATTAACGATTAATTAAGGAATGGACTTTGATTTAGGATAAATGGAATATCAATACAAACAAATTGAAGAGTTTTATTTGCTTCAACAGTCTAATTTAATGTTTCTAAATAATTGACTAGGCCATTGAATTACCTTCACAAAACAATAAGTTTGATTAATTTTTAATTATTATCTGATAAAGGATATTTTACCATGAAATACTCAACACCATAATTTAGATTCGAATCAATTGAAATCGAAAACAAGCAGATAAAATAATAAACAAATAAGTTTCTTTTTTGTCGACTGTACGCTTATGCCAACTTTTCGGCTCTTGCTTTGGTGGCGTCGGCGTCTTTGTGTCAACAAAAGGCGTGCGGCTTGTCGGCATTTGTCGGCGCGTGCGCTTTGATTTAATTCAGTTTTTGACTAGCTTTCTGTGTGAAGGTGCGTTTTGTAGTGCTCGTGAAGTGAACTATGACGCACAGGTGCACAAATGCAAATAAATTTACTAAGACGCGCCTTAAAAATCATGGCCTTTGCTGGTTGATTTTTCGATGGTATCGTGAGTCCGTTTTACTGTGATGAACATAAGATAATAAGGATAGACAACGATATGAGAGTAGGCCTGCAACATTGAAGTGATAGCTCGCCCAATCAGTCGATCAGCTAATCGGCTATCAGCTGTGACGACTGCTGTGAGTTGTTATGACGTGAGTGTAAACAACAAAAGTGTGCAGTGGTAGTGAGCGTTGTGTGTGTTGTGTCTCGTGTTCCTGTGCAGAATGAATACACTACAGCTTTGTTGTGTGAGTAAAAAATACAGCATGTTCCATTATGTAAGACGAAATGAATTTTTATTTTTGTTAGAAAATGTAACTTTGTAAAATCATTATAAAACACATACTCAAATTTGGTGAACTTGTTCAGTGTACCGTATAGATGCCCCCATTAAAAGGAATGTAGCTAGTTTAGAAGGACCCTGTATACTTATAATAAATCTGTAGAGAGGTCAATTCTGTACATGAAATATATTTTCAAAATAACTATCAGGGGGTGATTAGTGATCGATACTGATGCCAAAAATGCAATCAGTAAAATTTTTGTCTGTCTGTCTGTCTGTCTGTCTGTCTGTCTGTCTGTCTGTCTGTCTGTCTGTCTGTCTGTATGTTCCTTATAGAAACAAAAACTACTTGACGGATTTTAACGAAACTTGGTACAATTATTCTTCATACTCCTGGGCAGGTTATAGGATACTTAAGAATTCCCACGGGAACGGGAATCAGCGGGAAAATCCTTTTGTATGAAAAATCTAAACCGCTTAAGTTAGACGCTTGAAATTTGGCATGCAGGTACCTCAGTAAACTTAAAGCTTAGTTACAACAGGATATTGCAAAATTCCCACGGGAACGGGAGTTAGCGGGAAAAAACATTTGTATGAAAAATCTAAACCGCTTAAGTTAGACGCTTGAAATTTGGCATGCAGGTACCTCAGTAAACTTAAAGCTTAGTTACAACAGGATATTGCAAAATTCCCACGGGAACGGGAGTTAGCGGGAAAAAACATTTGTATGAAAAATCTAAACCGCTTAAGTTAGACGCTTGAATTTTGGCATGCAGGTACCTTAGTAAACTTAAAGCTTAGTTACAACAGGATATTGCAAAATTCCCACGGGAACGGGAGTTAGCGGGAAAAAACATTTGTATGAAAAAATCTAAACCGCTTAAGATAGACGCTTGAAATTTGGCATGCAGGTACCTTAGTAAACTTAAAGCTTAGTTACAACAGGATATTGCAAAATTTCCACGGAAACGGGAGTTAGCGGGAAAAAAACATTTGTATGAAAAAATCTGAACCGCGTAAGATAGATGAAGGGGGGGTAAAACGAGATCCACGCGTACGAAGTCGCGGGCGGCCGCTAGTCTAAAATAAATTCCTATGATGACCCCATGCCCAGGTGGTAATTTTATCGGATGAAATAAAACGTTTATTATCTTGGTTTGATAAAGCTACCTTGTTTACACTCTGCGTGAAAATCTCATGTTTAATGCATCTAAACAAAATATTTTTTTTTTCTAATTATTTTATCATCTAACAAAACCGATTTATAATCAGATGACGACAAATCTCTGATTACATTTTTCTTAACACCTTTTGCCTTTTTGATTAATGTAGATTCTGTTTTAATACAATATAACTTAGATCGAAGACCCACAAATTCGGTCATAATTTTACCTCATAACTCGTCTTTAAACAGACCTGGTATTTTCTTATTTTTTAGTGGTAATCCAAATACATTGTCAGAACTATAATTGCTTGTATCAAAATAGTTTATAAAATTTTTCTTTAAGTCTCTATAAAAATCTTCAGTTTCAATTCTGTAAACAAAGCTATCGGTATCAGTGTAGCATAGCTGTACTTTATCTCCGTAGTGAGGCTTTACAACTGAGTAATGGAAATCTATATATACTTATAATAAATCTGTAGAGAGGTCAATTCTGTACATGAAATATATTTTCAAAATAACTATCAGGGGGTGATTAGTGATCGATACTGATGACAAAAATGCAATCAGTAAAATTTTTGTCTGTCTGTCTGTCTGTCTGTCTGTCTGTATGTTCCTTATAGAAACAAAAACCACTTGACGGATTTTAACGAAACTTGGTACAATTATTCTTCATACTCCTGGGCAGGTTATAGGATACTTAGGAATTCCCACGGGAACGGGAATTAGCGGGAAAATCCTTTTGTACGAAAAATCTAAACCGCTTAAGTTAGACGCTTGAAATTTGGCATGTAGGTACCTTAGTAAACTTAAAGCTTAGTTACAACAGGATATTGCAAAATTCCCATGTAAACGGGAGTTAGTGGAAAAAACATTTGTATGAAAAAATCTAAACCGCGTAAGATAGACTCTTGAAATTTGGCATGCAGGTACCTTAGTAAACTTAAAGCTTAGTTACAACAGGATATTGCAAAATTCTCACGGGAACGGGAGTTAGCGGGAAAAAACATTTGTATGAAAAAATCTGAACCGCGTAAGATAGATGAAGGGGGGGTTAAACGACATCCACGCGCACGAAGTCGCGGGCGGCCGCTAGTCATACATATGACTCTTAGAGAGTTCCAAAACAGCAAAACCAATATAAATCGGTTTATCTAAAATAATCCTTTCCTGTTTCATTTGTACCGCGACTAAATTATTTGAACAAATAGTAGCACTATGAAAATTAGGCCTTGCGATTAATCTGTCTGCAGTTATGAACTTTTTAGTTTTGTTAGATTTATCACACTACTTATTAACCAAACGTACATCTACTCTTTTTTCGCTGTCTTCTAGGGTTTTTCCAAATACTAAATTATTCATTAATTTGAAAAGGTCTTGCTGAAAAGATGTTACAGCTTTCTTTCTTAGATCTGTGTTTAAATTAATATATTTAGCTAAAAATGGGCTTTGTCTAAAACATAAAACGCGATGAGTTTTATCTAACACTAGACCATTTTTAATACATGTCTTTAAATATACATAGTGAATTACGTACTGATATTTAGGATACAAGTTAGGAATTAGTTTTGAAGTCTTACCACCAGGCGGTGTGAACTTTTCTGGACAAAAAGGGTAATCATTGTGACTATGATGTAACTCTTCAGGATAAATTAAATCGACTTCAAGAATGTATCCAAATTCAGCGTTATCGTCTACGTCTATAATATTCAAGAGATCTATTTCGGATTGATCTAAAAGACGGAAATCCGAAACAGGTAAATATTGGCACATGCTATAACCATATAAATTATTGCAATCAATGTAAACCAGAAAAGAATCGGGTTCGCTAGGATCATAATGAGGTATGTATTTATTATTTGCCTGAGCATATCTTGTTGAACACAAACAGATCCCTCCTCTTATCCCTTTCTGTATAAAAACGAATGATTTCCAAGTCTATTAATAAATCTAACTGAACGCCTGTTTTAAGTAACATAGCATCAAATGAAAGACTTGGGGCTGTTAAAAGGCAGGGTCTAATTGATAATTTGTTTTACAAACATGTCGAAAGTTTTCAAAAATATCTGTCAATAGTAATACATTAGTCTTTAGATAAAGATCTGTGTACTGGCCCATATCTTTTATGTTAAAATCAGACCAAACCTTTTGAGCATGAGCATAATCTTCATCACTAATGTCTGTATCAGTTAACGAATTATAGAAACATTTTTTATGAGGTAATTTTCGTTCGGAATACGATTTCCATTGTTTCATATGGTCATAAGGGTACACGCCTTTCCGCGTTAATAACACAAATTCATTTTCTTTGGGATAGAACTTTTGCAAATACGTAAAATCAGTTTTTTCTAATCCACCGGCTAATTTTTCTAAACTTGTTCCTAAGAATTGAAAAGAATCAACAAATCGAATTCGAGCATATTTTTCATTGTTTACCTTTAAAAATTTTGTAAAAGATACGTAATTTTCTTTATTTTTAGCGATGACTTTGACAGGTCCTAAACTTTCTGCTAATTCTTTAATAAACAAGTGGCAATCATAACCAGCTAAATTATGGAAAAAGACTGGAACTAATTTAGGCACACTGAACCTTAGGTTACAGTATTGATGTGCAGCACCTCGATAACGTCCTGTGAGATGACGGTGATCTCTCACTTTGTCTACAATCAATAATTTATTGCAAATGTGACAAACTTCAGCACGAGCAAAGGCTTCAGCATCGTTTTCATCAAATTCCATTGCAATTTCCTTGTCTAAGATATCATAAATCTTTTTTATGTCCTTATAAAGTTTATCAAGAAAAATCTCAACACAATCTTCGCCTCGATATGCACGAATTTATTTAAATCATTATCAAACGAGCAAACTATATAATATGCAAAGGCTGCTGGAATGTGTTTTTGGCGTTGAGAAGTAAAACTTGATGTAGGATCAGGTTCACACTCTTGAAAAGGTACAAGAAGTGTTTCAAAGTCTGCATAGATAGTAAAAGGAACATCTTGCTTCCGTTCGAAATGTTTGAATTCTAAACACGTTCCTTTATCAGGCAGTACCGTGCTTACACCACTGCATGTATGATTTTCCAGTTTAACTTCGGTAGTAAAAAATAACAAACAATCATCGCAAAAATAGAGTGTTCCGTGATGTTTCGTAATCTGACTTCTGACAAGTCGAGACAAGTTTTTTATTAGAACAAAATGACATTTAATATTATTTTCAACTAACAGTAAGTTAATTTTAGTTCTAGTTTTTGACTTAAATTCTGATTTATATATAGGTCCTACTACGGTACGATTATTTTTTAAAGCGTATACATTTACACTTATTTCAGGATTATTATTTTCAAACTTTTCGATATCGCTGAACGTTACTGGGAATGACATGCCATCAATGTTTAGAACCTGTTCAAAGTTTGGATATGAGGATGTACGATCACCGTTCTTTTTCACCGGGTACAGAGCAGCAACAATGCTCCACAGAAAACAATATTCATCCTTATTCCGGATATTAATTCACGCCTTTTTCTTTTTTATTGTAAGTTGTAAATCAACGTAAGTTGAACCCGACCCTCTAAGAGGATCATACCTATTAATATTGACTTCCAGGGAAACATTGCTCAAAAAAGTCCAGCCGCTATCGCGGTCTTCGAATTCCTCAACTTTGTTTTCAATACTATTAACAAGTGTTTCAAATAACTTATCAAAGTCATAATTGCGAGTAACTAAAAAGTTTTTAATAACAAATGACTTGACTTCACTTTGCTCATTCTTAAATAAAAAGAAATTAGCGAAATATTCGAAATTAACTTTTAAACTTATATGCTTTTTCAATGAGAGTTTCAATAAGTTATCGATTTTAGAAAATATACTGTGCAAAAACATATCAGGCAAAGAGTGTACGTACTCATCTGTAGGAGTGATCCTGTAGGACACGATGCGACCCTGGAAAGCAGTTGCAAGTTCAACCACACCATCAAAGTCTTGCGCCTGCAACGCGTTGCACCGACCTTTGTGTGCGGCGCTGCGCAGGTGGCCTACCCACCGCCTGCTATCTACTTGGATACAACACTCAGAGCAAAAAGGCATTTTAATAGTTAGATTAGATTAATAACTTGTTAATAACTTTCTAGCTCTTTATAAAACTTACTTTTAGCTATCTAAAACTTTACTTAGGTACAAATACTTAGTCTAAAAGTTATTTTTAACTATCTTAGTTTTACTTATTATTGTATCCTAACCTATCTAAATTTTACATGTAAAATCATAACCTGCCTGGGCACTCGAGGTCAATGAAGGGAAAAAAAACCTAAGTCAATATTATTTTAAACCTACTTTATTTATTTTACTAGCGGCCGCCCGCGACTTCGTACGCGTGGATCCCGTTTTACCCCCTTCATCTATCTTACGCGGTTTAGATTTTTCATACAAATGTTTTTTCCCGCTAACTCCCGTTCCCGTGGGAATTTTGCAATATCCTGTTGTAACTAAGCTTTAAGTTTACTAAGGTACCTGCATGCCAAATTTCAAGCGTCTAACTTAAGCGGTTTAGATTTTTCATACAAAAGGATTTTCGCGCTAATTCCCGTTCCCGTGGGAATTCCTAAGTATCCTATAACCTGCCCAGGAGTATGAAGAATAATTGTACCAAATTTCGTTAAAATCCGTCGAGTAGTTTTTGTTTCTATAAGGAACATACAGACAGACAGACAGACAGACAGACAGACAAAAATTTTACTGATTGCATTTTTGGCATCAGTATCGATCACTAATCACCCCCTGATAGTTATTTTGAAAATATATTTCATGTACAGAATTGACCTCTCTACAGATTTATTATAAGTATAGATTATCATAAAATACAGGTTTAGTATCGCTAAACAGTGTTTTAGCTTTCTTCAGGAACCTCTGCAAGTAGTCCCACTCAGCCTGCTCCGAGTCCAGCTGCGCCTTGAGCGTGACGAGCGCCTTGGTGTAGCGCTGGTCCGGGGGCGTCTTGCGCGCGTCGTCCGCGCTGTAGACGCGCGTCTCCACGTAGTAGCGGCCGGCGAGCGCCGCGCGCCACACCAGCGAGCCGTGCGCGGTCTTGCTGCTGAAGCTGCTGTCGAGCCGCCTCGGCTCGTTGGATGCGCGCGTGGCCTTCTCTATGGCTTCCTCCTCGTCCGACAGAACTCCCAGCACGTCGAACGATTCCTTTGGATTCGACTTCGGCTTCTTTGAAGAATGGGATCTGTGATCGAGAAAGACATTATAAAATTAATACATAAATAATATTATAATTTTTTCGCAGTGAAGTTGTCGTATTCACTTTAATGGATACATGAAGTAACGTATTCATAATGGATACAGTTAAAGTTTAAAGTTATGATGTAACAATGATTACTTGCATACAATTACAACGCGACGAAACATTTTAGCTAATAATTACTATGAAACATGAAATACTTAGAAACAAAAACTGCAAAAATATTTTGTCTTACCTGTCTCGAGATGTTGGTTTTCGTTTAGGCTTGGCTCTCTGCACGGGTTCAGACGCTTCAAACTCGGAGTCAGACCTGAAAGATTAAAGTCAATGTTAAAGTCGGTTATCTCGCAACTTGTAAAGTAAGTAAATCTTGCACTTTAAACCCGTACTCGGTCATGATGCAGTTATCGAAATCGTCAATACGAAAATAACTAAGATTGATACAATAACAGCAAAAGAACTTCTGTCTTACCTAACGGTGTCTCGAGATGTTAGTTTTTCCTTCGGCTTGGCTTTCTGCACAGGCTCAAACACTTCAAACTCTGAATCAGACCTGAAACATTAAAGTTAGTTTTAAAATTCAATATTTCCTAACAAAATTCCTTACTTTTAAACTATATCCCAGTCTGTGATGTAAAAAAAATAAATTAACATGATTTGAATGATGCTTAGTTAACTATGTAGTAAAATAACGCATCTGCATCAAATCGAAACAAGTCACAGTTAAAAACAATCAAGATAAAAATGTACTCACATATTGAACACTCACAATTTACTGAAGATATGATGTCACTGGAGCTAGTTCCTTCTTCTGAAGCACTTCGAAATACAGAATGAAGCTCATACTGCGAGCCCCCAAATTTAAAGGGAAAATATTGATAATTCAGCAATAAAGTTGCAGCGTTACATACGTATCTGCTTAACAACTCTCCTATGGAGTAGTGGCGTGCAGGACTAATAGGTTTCGTGTTCGATTCCCGCTCAATACAAATTTTTGTTAGTATGAACATAAATATTTTATAAAACATAATAGGTATTCGAAATTTATTGAAACATTATTCTCTCTTTCTGCAGTCGGTTTATACAGCTTGCGCATTGCGTTCACGCCAGGCCTAATGCTTATGCACACTCAGGTATTTACGAAAACTGGGACAATGATGCGAATGCCTGTATGAAAATAACCATGGTGAAGACGAATTAAATATTATACAAAATCATGATTTGATTTAAACTAAAACTTTATAAATACTGCATGATTTTGAAGGTTTAATTAACATTTTAAAATATTTGACGTTATTGTAGTTTAAAATTAAACTTGAAATGATAAAATCATCTTATCCTAAAATGTTGATTTAACTTATTATGTAAAAAATATACTAGACTTATTGAAATTATAACGCTTCGAAAATTAGTTTTACGTTAAAATGAGTTATGATTTGTTTTCATAATTAATTCAGATTGTTCATAATAATGTTTCATACATACAATACATAGTTAATAAACTTTTACATAATTAATTAGTCAATCAATATAATGTTTTAGCAATGGTATGAAGGTTGGCTGGAAGAGATCGCTTTTTAGCGATAAGACGTACACCGTAACTATCTCCCTACATCCTAGGTTTGACTTCTTTGCCTTATTATAACTTGTGTATGTTAAGTAGTTGTTGCTAGGTGGGAATAAAAATCAGGTTTTTTATTCCTCATTACAATAATTACCTAATTAGTAAAGAGGCAAAGCCGTGGTATAATTGTTTACTCGTTAAAATATCATCGATTTAGCTACCGGATGTCGGACCATTTCAATAGAATCATACTTTAATAATGCAATTTAACAATTTACCTAATTCTTACATCACAGTGCAAGCTATAAAATCATATTTTATATAAATGAATTGTAATCATTTTTATAGCATGTTAGTATGGATTGTATTTATAGCAATCAAAGAGCTCAAGGATTATGAGAATGTGACGTCAATACAACAGCATTGCAACATTGCGCTTTATGTTACAGTTTGACACAGCAAAAATGGTATGTTAGTCGACGCTCTGATAATAGTGTAAGAGCCAAGGTTCATTGCAGGGACAGTAAACCAAACTAAGTTTTAAAATGTGTCACATCATTTTTAATTTAACGTAACCAATAGCTAATATTATATTAATAGCCTTTTTTATGTTTAAGTTAAGTCATGTTGTCACTAATTTATTCTCAAAAAGATGGACTATGATGAAAGTATTGATAAAAATATTTGATGAATTAATTGCTCGATAAAGATAATTCTTTAAGGGCAGATTTTTGAATCGTTGGTTTTAACTAAAGAATAGAACTCATTTTGAATTATTTCCCATATTGAAATTGTCAATACGCCAAACTTATTCTACAGTTAAAACTTATCCAACTATTGAAAAATCTGGTCTAAATTTATTAGTATTTATTATTTGTTAAATAAAACTTAAGCTTTGAGATGAAAATGGCTACCAGTCAACCTATGATGGATTAAATTGAAAGATTGCATACAGCTCCTTGACTATGACTTCATGTTACATGGAAGTTACGTTTGGTCCAAGTCATAAGAAATTAGGAAGATAATTATTATGCTTAATATTTTATTTAGTGATATTCTTAACTTATTTTTAGAACTATCATTCAACCTATGTTGAACTATATTGAATGTTTGCATACTGTTCTTTGACTATGATTTCAAGTTAGACCAATGTATGTTTGGTCCAAGTGACAAGAATATTAGACAGATATACAAAGACAATCTTTTATTATTTTATTTTGTAGAATTAATAAGTTAAAGAGTTCCTTTTAGGAAAATCTTATCAATGTACAAGATAAATTAAGATAATATCATAAAGATGCTATAACTATTAATGTACAGCTGAAAATTAATTAAAAACCTGCATTCATACGTACTATTAACATATTTAAAAATTTATAAATACGGTTTCGATGCTCGCTAATTTTAATCATCAAAATCGCTACAGTTTATGCGCTTGGACCGCAACACTGCTGAACATGCATATCCCGCCTTCAGTAGCCAGTTGCGTCAATTTGTGTGAAAGTGTTAGTAGTGTACATAGTGGGAGCCTAATTAATTCATAAGGAATATCTTTTAGGTTTTGTATTCTTGGATGTAACCTAACAGTAAGCTGCCATTGGTATAACATTTTACCTATGTTGGATGGAGAGACATGAGCCAAGCTGGTACAGAATATACATACATACTGTAATTCTGTGTGTTCTCTCGAGGCAATCGGCTCATCCACATGGTTGAACGGTTTACCCATGGTGCTACCGCTGTATAAGGGCATGCGTCATATTGGCCCATGAATACGAATCTTATAGAACTTATGAATTATTATTGACTCTCACTCAAGATATTATAGTGTGTAACTCAATCGGTTTATAATTCTCATATTTGAGGTTCTCGTATACATGGATGTAACCTAACAGTAAGCTGCTATTGGTATAACATTTTTACTCGTGTTGGATGGAGAGTCATGAGCCAAGCTGGTACAGAAAATTACATAAAAGTAAATTCTGTGTGTTCTCTCGAGGCAAGCTGCTCATCCGCATGGTTTTAAGGTTTACCTATGGTGCTACCGCTGTATAAGGGCATACGTCAAACTGACCCATGTATACAGACTTCTAAAAAGGAATTGTGAATTCCAATTGGGTTTTATCGTGTGATCAAAAGTGCGTGGATTTAACGAAAAAAGCTCATGTTGTGCTAGTAGCCGTGTAAGGTAAATCAAATTTTTAACATGGAATTAGGCTATTCTGCACTACTGCAGGCATGGTTTACTTACGTTCGTGTTATTGGGCGATCTAACGCACAGAGTGAGGTCGCAAACTGCGACCGAACGAATGTGAGTTAGAACGCCCAATAACACACTACTGATTTTATCTTGAGCATCTAAAATAATATCACTCACACGTTTTAGAGAACAATCAACTATCATTAAATCATTTTTAATTCTTTTGTTTTTATATGCATGATGACCGAATTTGTCAACGTTCATATTGAAAGTTTGTAAGACACTATATAAAAATAAAATATGTACCTGCTTTTATTGATTCTTTAATAATACCGCATTCTTTTAATTCTTCAATAATAGATAAAATTTCGTTATTATTTATTTCCAGCTTCTTTTGAGGCAATCAATAATTTTAATCTTTCAATCAACTCATTAGGATCATCCCAGTATACTAAATCAGTATTAGATCTATACGTTTTAAAGTTTGACAAATTTCCACCATGCTTTTCTGAATTAGTATTACTGAATAACGGTTTGATTATTTCACGGTATTTAGCGCTTTTATCACCTTTGATCTGTCCGTTAGGATGGTAATCTCTTCTATGTGCGTTGGTAATGGAAAGCATATTTTTATATTTAATTTTATCATTTTCAGAAACCAAACTTAAATCAGGTTTCTTAGATAAAATCAATTCTCGTAGTCCAGGTGTTAATTCATATCGTTCAAATCAATAGTTTTGAAATATTTAGTATCACAACCCGGGACATTATCCATTTTAGAAATCACTACTTTTGAATTACCCATAAATACATTTCTATGAAGACTTCGTATTCCACATGGAATATTAATGTTTTCATAAATATCGAACAGATCATCTTTCACTAATGACCTTAGTAAAATATCTCGATCCTCATCCTCATCATCGTACAAGTTAGAGCTTTTATATGAAATGTTTGTTTTTTCACTTTCATCGTCATTACCTTCTTCATCATTAATAACTGTATTACTATAGTTTAAATCTTTGAAATATTCGCTTGGTGTACTATTCTTATGTTGAAATAGTTTATTATCATTATTACAACTATTTTCAACCAAGGTTTTAATAGGAACGGTTACAGGGTTCAGTAACTTTTTCATAGTTAAGTCAGTTTGATCCTCTTCATTTTTCATTCGTTTTATTTTAGCCTTAATAGATTTAACCGATTTAATTAATTGGTGTGTAATATTTTCTTCCATAATCACAACACATCCATCAATTGTAATAGAAATAAAGATACTAATATTTTTACCATGTCAACCGATTTTTATTAGTGAATGATTTCCTTCATGTTAAAATTATAGCTCAGTACGTTTTACAAAATTATGAATACATCGAACTTTTTTCTATATCTCCCCTCTGCAATAGGCCTGTCTTTATCAATTACTAGAAAATTGTGTTGATCTTTCCAAATTGCTGAGCATATATTTTTAAAAGAATGCCAAGTCATGTCAGTGTTAACATGCTCATTGTAAATATGTTTCAGATTAGTATCGTCTTGTTTAAAGATTATTAAAAAGTTAGCGTTATCACGTACCAATTGTTTTGGTATTTTAGAGTATGTTTGTGACAAGTAAAAGCAATCAATATTGTGGTGTCTACCCATCGTAAAATAATTGCGAATTATTGATTGTTGATTACATACAACGTCATCAAATATAATGATGGAATTCGGGAGAGCATCTTTAGGAAGAAGAACTTCATCATGCTCATTGAATCTAATAAACTTTACCTTATCTACTCTTTTTAACACATTTTGTAAAAAGCAGTATTTAGGTTGAAAAGCTGTTTTAGAATATAAATAAACGTGACGAAACTTCAAACCATTTTCGTGTAATAATAAACTTATCATAACGTTTGTTTTCCCACAATTTGAAGGACCACAAGTTATACACCTTATTGTATTAGGCAAAAGCTTACTATGCCTCACACCCAGCTGTTTAGTATCAACATTCAAATTATTAACGTCCAACGAAAGAGTTTGTTTAACGAGCTTCATTATGGATGTGAGGGCTGGAAGTATGTGTAGCTTCCTTAAATATGATTCGAAATGTAATCTACCTAGTTAATCATTTGTTTGTTCTTTGTTTGGGTGTAGGAACAATTAAAAGTCTTAAATCAATATATCATAGGCAATTATATTTTCATATAATAATAATATTATTAACAAATTATAAAACACTAGCTTTCCGCCCGCGGCTTCGCCCGCGTGGAATTTTGTCTGTCACAGAAAAACAATATCGCGCGCGTATTTACTCACCGTTTAGACCTACCCTGGACTACGACAAACATTTTAAAACTAAAATCAGCTCAATCGGCCCAGCCGTTCTCGAGTTATAATCAGACTAACGAAGATCAATTCATTTTTATTTATATAGATAGGTAGATGATAGCTAGCGGCCGCCCGCGACTTCGTACGCGTGGATCCCGTTTTACCCCCTTCATCTATCTTAAGCGGTTTAGGTTTTTTTTCATACAAATGTTTTTTCCCGCTAACTCCCGTTCCCGTGGGAATTTTGCGATATCCTGTTGTACCTAAGCTTTAAGTTTACTAAGGTACCTGCACACCAAATTTCAAGCGTCTAACTTAAGCGGTTTAGATTTTTCATACAAAAGGATTTTATCGCTAATTCCCGTTCCCGTGGGAATTTCGGGAATTCCTTTCTTAGTGCACCTCTACGGTACCTAAACTACGTCCCTTTTAAATTTCAAGTGCCTACGTTTAGCCGTTTAGGCTGTGCGTTGATCTGTCAGTCAGTCAGTTTCACCTTTTATATATTTAGAAGATTAGATGATAGCTAGCGGCCGCCCGCGACTTCGTACGCGTGGATCCCGTTTTACCCCCTTCATCTATCTTAAGCGGTTTAGATTTTTTTCATACAAATGTTTTTTCCCGCTAACTCCCGTTCCCGTAAGAATTTTGCAATATCCTGTTGTAACTAAGCTTTACGTTTACTAAGGTACCTGCATGCCAAATTTCAAGCGTCTATCTTACGCAGTTTAGATTTTTTCATACATATGTTTTTTCCCGCTAACTCCCGTTCCCGTGGGAATTTTGCAATATCCTGTTGTACCTAAGCTTTAAATTTACTAAGGTACCTGCACACCAAATTTCAAGCGTCTAACTTAAGCGGTTTAGATTTTTAATACAAAAGGATTTTTCCGCTAATTCCCGTTTCCGTGGGAATTTCGGGAATTCCTTTCTTAGTGCACCTCTACGGTACCTAAACTACGTCCCTTCCAAATTTCAAGTGCCTACATTTAGCCGTTTAGGCTGTGCGTTGATCTGTCAGTCAGTCAGTTTCTCCATTTATATATTTAGATACAATATTTGAATTATATTTACACTTATTAGTACTAACATACCAGAGACATAGATAGACATACCATTTAGCAAAATACAATTAATATCAGCTTATACACACGGTATAATTTATGAAATGTAGTAAGTACAATATAAAATTTGCGATCAAAATAAAGTATCACAATGCCCCCACGGTAAAATTTCTATTTGATTTGACATAACTTGTCGTTTATCGTCCTGTCTATTTAAAACCAGTTTGTTAATTCTCTGTGAATATATAACATGTTTTAAAGATCTTATTAAATTCATTTTACATCTTATATTTATATTTTTATGTAATGTGTTTTCATAGTGACTCGATTTCAGTTTCTTAGTTACAGACTTCGATATACCTTTTGCTTTTTTAATCAAGGTTTTCATACTCTCGATACAATAGAGTTTTGCCCGCAAACCAATAAACTGTTTAATAATATCACCACCCATTTCATCTTTAAAAAGACCTGGTATTTTTGCATTCAAGGCAGGCATACTATAAACATTGTTAGGTTTAAAGAACATTTATTTCTCATTAAAAACATTACAGTCACTTACATGAGAAATTAACAAATTTTATGTAGGTAGATAATTTACAAGTTGTCCAATAGCCAGAACAAGCAGATGTACTTCTGCGGGAACCGTCCTAACAAACCTGTACTTACGTGAACTTTGATGTACATACGTTTACACTCAGTTTTCTAGAAGGTTGACATTACTGTGAATAAAACTAAGTTGTACATTACTGTACATACATACAATGCGCGCGGCTGCCAGGCGGCGACTGGCGCTCTGACTGCGCAGGAGCCGACGTCGACCGGCTAGCGTGATTTGGAAGGCCATTCCCGCAAAAGGACGTACATGATTTTTTTAAATATAATTTATGTTAGTTTGTTTTACTTTTTAAAGAGCTTAATTTTTAAATATTTAAATAGATGTTTTATTAAGACACTAAAGGGGGTAAAGTATGAAATTGCCATCTTTATTTTTGTTCAATATTCATTAATGTTTTTTTTTTCTAAATATAAACATATAAACATTGTTCTTTTCATAATTACTGGTATCGTAATAAGCAATATTTTTTTAAATTTCTGTATAGAAGTCATTACAATTTACCAAATAAAGTAAACTGTCGGTGTCAGTATAACATAATTTTACTTTATCGTTATACTTCTGTTTAATAAAATTATAGTGAAAATTATACATATGTTGTTTTGCATATTCAAGAACTGAAAACCCTATGTATATTGGTCTATCTAAAATAATCTTTTCTAATTTTAATTGAATTGCAACAAAATTTTCTGAAAATACGGATACAGTTTTTAAGTTGGGTTTTGATATTAGTTTTTCTGCCCCAATTTCTTTATTGGTTTTATTATTCATGTCTCTCCATTTTGTAACCAACCTAACGTCAACCTGTTTTCTTCTGTTTTCAATAGTCTTTCCAAAAATAGCGTTATTCAAAAGTTTAAAAAAGTCTTTTTCAAACGTGGAAGATGACTTTTGACGCAAATTTGTATTTAAATCTATGTATTTAGCTAAAAAATTACACTGGTCAACACATGTTTTTTTTCCTTTAATTTTTTTTCTGTTATTGGGTATTTCTTTTGCCCTGATTATGAAAAAAATACTGGGAGATCGTCAACAGCTTTACTTTTTAAAATATAGAGTTTTTTTATTTTGACAAAAAAATACGAAAAATTATACATTGTGCTAATAAAATGTCTATTGAACACTAGCAAATGATCTTTTATATGATTTCCTTGAATAGGCAAGTTTGAGTAGGTATCGTTGCAAACTCCAGCAATGGTCTGCCATTCATATATGAGCACCACGCCCCTGATAACCTTCTTCCATTGTCACAAAATTCCAATGAAAACTTTTATCCTGCTCCTCACTAAAATCACCCACATTTTGTGGAAATCGATGTTAATGCGAGTACATGAAGTGTATTTTTATGCCCATGTTGCACCCTAGCTCTTGCAAGTTGGATAGCATGCTCTCAACAATCTCTTTTTGCTTAGGAAATTACTTATAACCAAAAAAAATCATTTTAAGTTTAGGACTGGACTTCACTCATTGATTTATTAAAATAACGATCATTCACCAGTTGCCTAATGTGAGTCCCATCAAAAATTAACAGCTTTTAAGTTTTCTGTGCTTATTCCTGAAAAATTGAGTGAAAGAAAATTAAAACATTCGTCACTTTTGTCAAGCGCCTTCACAAACTCTTTCAAGATGCCGAGCTTCATATAAAGTGGTGGAAGTACGATGATACGGTCTTGGCTAACTAAAGGCACGTTTATAAAATTGTTTGTATCAACTTTAGCTGAAGAGCTAAAAGTTGTGTGTGCGGGAAGCCGCACTGGTCAAATTTTTTGTAACCAATGCTATTGTTTGTTACGACTATTCCAGAGACACATGGAACGGGAATTTTGTGTAGCCCCCTTGTTGGCCTAAAAGATGTTACCTATTCTCAGAACACAAATGACCCATTTGTGGTCTTGATTACTTAATTTCAAATATTTATATTAAACTATCGATTGTATGCAGTTTTCATCCAGTCCGATAGAGGTTTTCGATGTTTTTCAAATATTATATTTACCACAAACATAGCAGAAGCCACTTGGATTAAGCACACAACATCTTCATAACGAAGCAATATCGAAAACACCAACAAAATATATTTTTTTGTCCAATTAAATCAAAAATCTAAGTAAAAATATTAAATGAGGGTAGAGAGCTATAACTTAAAAACAAAAGCTGTTAGAGAAAAACTGTTGCCATATTTAAAAAATATGCGTCAATTTGAGATAGAAACAGAAAAAAAATCACAGGAAACAAAAAAAAATATTTTTTTTGTTGACCAGTGTTATGCTGTCGAAAACGTATCACTCGATGAACTTTTTTCAATACTAAACCATTTCGCATGCATTCTTTTAAGTATACATAATGGATAACGTAATAAAACTTGTCATATAAATTTGCTATGAGTTTTCTGGTTTTGCCACCGGGTGGAATATGTTTTTCCGGTGCAAATGGTAAATCACTATGAATTGAATGTAAATTATCAGGATAAACCAGATCCACTTCTAAAATGTATCCATATTCAGCATCATCAGGTATGGTCAATATATTTAAACTTTTAATTTCATCATCAGATAAAAATTTAAAGTCAGACATAGACATTTTCTGCATCATAGCATAACCGTACAGATTATTACAATCTAAGTAAATAAGATAGCTAGATGGTGCTGATTCATCATAGTTGGGCATGTATTTATTATTTGCCTTAGCATGTCGAAGCGAGCACTGAGCTAACCCACCACGTATTCCGTTTTCTATCATTTCGTACATATCTTTATCATCTATCAAGTCTAATTTAACTCGTGTATATAAAAGCATGGCATCCCAACTTAAGCCTGGAGAAGTAACATAAATAAGCTGGGTCAAGTTTATAATACATGAGACTACTATTTCTAAACTTTTCAAAAATATCACATAAAAGCAACACATCACATTTCAAATATAAGTCTGTATAATCTCCGAGTGATTTAACGTTAAAGACTTTCCAAATTGCATGTGCTCGAGAATAATCCTCTTCACTAATGTGTTCTCCAGTTAGACTATTGTAAAAGTGTTCTATTCTTGGTAAGCTTTTTTCTTCAAATCGTTCACATGAATCCATGTAATCATAGGGATATACACCTTTTTGACGAAGTAAATAGAATTGTTCCTTAGAATTAAATATTTTGTTTAAGTGTTTCAAATCTGTGTCTGCTAAAGTTTTACTTAAAATATCTAAACTAGAACTAAGAAACTGAAACGAGTCTAAAAACTTTATTTGAATTGCTGAAGGAAAATTTCGGTTTTTCAAATATTTTGTGAATGATATATATTTTTCTTTAGTCTTCGGAATAACTTTGATATCACCTTCATATTTCGATAATTCTTTAACAAATAAATGAGCATCATAGTTTGCTAAATTGTGGAAAATTACTGGCACAAAAGGGCATACTCTATATAATAAGTTGCATTTAGTATGAGCAGCACCTCTGTATTCACCAGTTATATGATCATGATCAGCGACTTTATCAGTAATTATAAGTGGTAGCTTACAAATATGACAAATACTAGCATTATGATATTCATCTTTTTGTGATTGAGTCAACGGTAACATGGGTTCCTTCTTTCTTAGTATTTTTTCTATGCATATTACATCCTTGATTAGACGTTTAATAAATACTTTACAGCACAAGTTTATTAAGATTTTCGTCATGCGAACAACAAATGTAATATGCAAAACATGAAGGTTGATGTAATTTATAAGTTTCAGTATAACAACTGTTTTTTTCATGATTGTTTAATAGTAAACTTTCAAAATCTGCATAAATAACAAAATTAATTTTTTGTTGCCTTTCATAATTTTTGAATTCTAATTTACTATTTGTAGTGTTTGTATCTACGTACTAGATAGATACAATACGCTGTCTCACGTACA
This sequence comes from Ostrinia nubilalis, assembly GCF_963855985.1. Classification (NCBI taxonomy): domain Eukaryota; kingdom Metazoa; phylum Arthropoda; class Insecta; order Lepidoptera; family Crambidae; genus Ostrinia; species Ostrinia nubilalis. The sequence goes on along the minus strand of NW_026973566.1, from coordinate 4,780,175 downwards.
CAAGTGATAGGCAGTCACGTGACGTCGTTACGAGTGGGACGAGTCAGTCGTACGGCAGACGCCGGCGAGTACGGACGTGCCGCAATGAGACGCTTGGTGTGACGGTGAGCCAGTGTGCACATTTAGGTACACTACAAGTGGCGACGAGGATAAATACACATTTTTTGAAAAATAAGGAAAATAAAAGGTCAGTAAAAATACATATTTTTGAAAAAATAATTTGTAACAAACCTGTCATAATAATTAAAGTTCAGTAATGTGTCTGATTTCATCGAGTTATGAATAAAATAACGATTATTTTGCTTTGGAAAAGGCATAATTATTTTGTTGTATGAGAATAGTCAAGTTAGCAGGCGAAAACATTTTGGTTTTTATCATTATAAAATCAGATTTTATTAGAAATACTTATTATCAGCTTGAAAATAGCAATAAAGTGATTGGTGATAATAAGTAGTGATATTACAAATAAATAAGTATTCAGCAGAAATCGGCCAAAACAAAATAAAATAAATAAAAAGAAAAGTAATCAGACCTATGGTAAAGCGTATCTACGAATTTTAATGTTGTTTATAACATAAACTACTTCCACTTAGTACTTTACTAGCGGCCGCCCGCGACTTCGTGCGCGTGGATCTCGTTTTACCCCCCCTTCATCTATCTTACGCGGTTCAGATTTTTTCATACAAATGTTTTTTCCCGCTAACTCCCGTTCCCGTGAGATTTTTGCAATATCCTGTTGTAACTAAGCTTTAAGTTTACTAAGGTACCTGCATGCCAAATTTCAAGAGTATATCTTACGCGGTTTAGATTTTTTCATACAAATGTTTTTTCCCACTAACTCCCGTTCCCATGGGAATTTTGCAATATCCTGTTGTAACTAAGCTTTAAGTTTACTAAGGTACCTGCATGCCAAATTTCAAGCGTCTAACTTAAGCGGTTTAGATTTTTCGTACAAAAAGATTTTCCCGCTATTTCCCGTTCCCGTGGGAATTCCTAAGTATCCTATAACCTGCCCAGGAGTATGAAGAATAATTGTACCTAGTTTCGTTAAAATCCGTCAAGTGGTTTTTGTTTCTATAAGGAACATACAGACAGACAGACAGACAGACAGACAGACAGACAGACAGACAGACAGACAGACAGACAGACAGACAGACAGACAAAAATTTTACTGATTGCATTTTTGGCATCAGTATCGATCACTAATCACCCCCTGATAGTTATTTTGAAAATATATTTCATGTACAGGGGTACTTCTCATTTACACTCAAATTTGATGGTCACACAGTAATAGTTCATAAACGGTATAAGTTAGAACAATAACTTTGAAATCAGATGATAAAATATCTATTTAGCTACATACAAAATAAATTTTATCGTAATAGAAGCAAAAATAATACGAAAAAATCACATGAAACGATAAAAAACGGGGTCATTTTTCGCGTTCTCATCGTGTCACACCTTCGGTTGCAATGAAACATTTGGTTACTGCATTCACAATTTTCATTAAATTTGTGTGTATCATATACTAAAATCATTGTAATTAAATATACTTTCCACACAACAGTCAAAAAAATATCTTCTTATAATTATTTTGAATTGAGAAAGCGAAATACGTTGGTCACACGATTTTAGGTACCTAAAATTTTGAGTAATAATACAAAATTGCCGTTAAACCGAACACCAGAAACCAATCACAGCATTCTATTCGGTTAACGTCAGTCGCGCTTCGACCATTGGGGAGGTGAGATAGGTCGATCGTCGCTCCGCGAAAAAAATACGTAACTTTTTGTGATTATCCATAGACATACCGTCGCTTGCTTGAACAATATTTTCTACCTCTAAAATTTAAACAATTTAATTGAAACTTTGCCATTGAAAACTCAACATGTTAGACTTATTTGTGTAGTATTCAACTTGAACCGTTAAATTCAAATTTAAGGATAATTCATAAAAAACTAAAATTTTCGTCACCTTCGTGGCATCACCTTCGTGGTGTTTTATACACGAAGGTGATTTTAGGCCACGAAAGTGATTTCTTGCTTTGGTTTATTTTAAAATATAGTGACTGGTGTTTATGTTTTTACAATATTTTAATAACTAATAAATTATACGTGGTTGATAGAGATCAGTGCATCAATAAATAAATAAGGGCCTCGTATTTTGTTGTCTGTCTGTATGTATGTCTGTATATGTGACTGTGTAGGTATCTGTTTGTAAGATAAATTTAATCTGAAGTTTGAGTTATAAAAGATTGGAATAAAAATTATTTTTGAAAAACAAGCTTTTAATGCGCTAAAAAGAATAAAATAAAATATAAATTGTTTCAAACCCATCAACTTATTACTTTACTCAATTTATATGACTAAAAGCTAATCGCGAGATTTACTTGTGCAAATGAGGAGAGAGCAACCCACAGGTTGAAAACTGATCTAGGCCAACGTACTCTTTAAGACGAATTAAATGAGCCCAAAGTCAACGGGGCTGTGTCGCTTTATTGCGGAGTTCCTATGGCCACCTTCCACTCCATCATCAGACTGGTTAACATATAAGTAGCATTGAAGTCATACTCGATGAGGTAGTGTCGCTTTAGTGCGGAGAATTCGTATGCCCACCTTTCAGCTCCATCATCAGACCCTAGTTATCATATGTGATTGAAGTGCTCGTCAATATGAATTACCAAACTTGACGAAGTTGTGTCGTTTTATTACGTATTTATTATGGCTACCTTCCAGCTCCATCATTAGACCCTAGTTATCATTATAGGATTGAAGTTCTCGTCAATACGAACCAAATGAGCCCAAACTCGATGAGGTTGTGTCGTTTCAGTGCGGATTTCCTATGGCCACCTTCCGGCTTCATCATCAGACCCCGGTTACCATATAGGATGGAAGTTCTCATCAATACAAATCAAATGAGCCCAAACTCTATGGGGTTATGTCGTTTTATTGCAGAGCTCCTATGGCTACCTTCCAGCTCCATGTCATCATAATATTGCATTGTCATCCGACTTACACATGCATGAAAAATTTCAGCTCAATGGGAAACCGGGAAGTTGGTCAATTTTAAGTTGCAAGATTTGCCTACACCAGACATGTGAAAGTAAATAAAAGCTTGCAATCTAAATATATGTATAAAAGGAGAAACTGACTGACAGACTGACAGATCAACGCACAGCCTAAACGGCTAAACGTAGGCACTTGAAATTTGGAAGGGACGTAGCTTAGGTACCGTAGAGGTGCACTAAGAAAGGAATTTCCGAAATTCCCACGGGAACGGGAATTAGCAGGAAAAACAGGATTCACGCGTACGAAGTCGCGGGCGGCCGCTAGTAATAATAAAATACGAGGCCCTCTGGCCAAAATAAAAAATATATTTTTGTTGAGGGACTGATAATCAGTAAGAGTTCTTTTTTATTGAGATACTGATAATCCGTTTTTTGCTTCTTTAGCATTTCAGAATGCCACCAGTGTCACCCTTAAAACCAATTGCGTAGAATCTTATAACTTAGTAGATGAGTTAATCGGTAAAATTGTATCTTGTATTTAAGTAGGTACCTATTTATATTATATCAAAATATTTATTAAAAATATATTTTATTTTAAAATAGGTACTTTTATAAACCACACATGATTACAAACACGTTGGCCTAAAAGCATAGTTTATTTACAGTAATGTTATTGCTATTTATCTATGAAAATAAGACAAAATAAGAGTCATTTACAGTAGTAAAGTTTGAAAAAAATATTGCTGTGAAATACAGAATCACTTTCGTGGCATCAAAAAATTCAAAACGTTGAAGCTTCCAAACGAGACTCACTATTTGACTGATTTACTGAGAATACAATCTTCACATCAAGCGCTACAATTTTTGTTTACAAAAAGTTCAAATAAGTTAGAAATAAAATTCGCCACGAAGGTGACGATGAGAACCGTGGCGATGAGAAATACCCACAGAATTGACCTCTCTACAGATTTATTATAAGTATAGATGTATGAGAATAGACATACTCACATGAAGTTAAACGCTGTTAATGTCGACGGCGTCCCAGCATTCGGTATTTATATAAAAAAAAAAAGAATCGAATAACGTTCTGTGGCGGTATATTTGTGGTATTATATTGCACAATTAAAAGTGGATCCAGCAATTGGTCAACGGGGTCCGGTACAGGTGGAAGAATTGGTGAAAAGGGAGTCCTTTTATAGTTCTTAAGTAGTAATTTAAACAATGATGGTGGAGTCTGGCTCGCCAGTCTTGTTTTCACATAAATCTAGTCTAAGCCGCATGACTGATCTGGTTACCTCAGAAATGTTATCGTCATTTGGACACAGAAATAAGTGTTGTTGTCACTGGCTCTCACCGTGACTTCACGGGTGGAGTGCATGAAGCGCTTCTTTGAAGGCCTACTAGTGGATTGTCACCATTTCATATAGCATTCATTGCTCTCATTGTGCTGCAAATAAAACAATGAAAATCGATCGGATGGAACAGATGGTAATTTGTAATCGTTTTGAATATTCAAGGTAAGCAATCGAATCTAAGATCTTTCTACAAGAGCGCGGTCCCAGCAGGGTAGAACTTGCGTTTTAGCCAGAGGACGTTGTCTGCTAGATGGATGCTTCCCCTGAGGATATCCATAGTGACAGATTCTGTTCATCAATAGAGTTTGGGCCGGGCTTGTTGGTGGCGGTTCCGCCAGGGTTCCTTTGATGTTTATTTATTATTCGTTTTTTTTTTTGGGCATTTAATAGAAAACGATTTGTTTTTGGAGGCATTTTACGATAGCGGCAGTATATTTAACTAGGTACTCAAAACATAGTTTACAAAAGGCATCTGGTGCCATAGGGCAATACAAACATAGGGCAATTTTAATCTGACAAAAATAATACTTAACACATTTTTAGCAATGAAATGTGCGTATATTGACCACCTTTATCGTTGTTTAATTAATTCATTGAATTAATGACCGTGTAATTTAGTATGGGGTCACCGGCATTGTGTTGAGAATATTTGATGGAACAACGCTAGCCGTAGAACACTTATAAGGACGAGTTGCCCGATGTCTAAGTGGCTCGTAGTTGGATTAGTCACCCGACAGGCTGGTGTGTATGACATGTACCACCTTAGGCAATTTGAGCAAGTCGTAAAATTGTATGTGTGTGAAAAAAAAAGTGTTTTCATTAAATTGGATAAAGCGGTATAATGTTTACTGTAAATGTTAAATGTAAATTAAATTAATTCAATTAATTATTCAATGTTCTTTAAATGTAATTCAATGGGAATACTATGAATAAAAAAAAAAGAAAAGTATTAGTGGAGTGAAAATAAGTGCAATAGTTTTAGTTGTCAGCGCTGTAAAATCTGATGAGTACCTAAAGAATAAAATGTTAAAATGTTTACTTATCTTGCATATAATTTGTTTAATGTTGAATTGGGAATAAAAAGTGAAAATGAAAAATGTAATGTTTTATTTCATAAATGAAAATGGTTTACAACATATTTAATGTTATTTATTAAACAATGCTTCAACAGCACTTAATTGTATATAGGCAGGAAGATACTACTTGATATTTTGGTACTTGTACATTCCTTTTAAGTTTGAAATATTTAAGAAAAGATAATGTTTTACACATAATACTATTTTCTTAAATAAGCTTGAATTGAATCCCGAAATCAGGCATAATTTTGAGATTTATTGATAAAGTTTCAAACATCCTTGAATAAATAAAATAAAAGTTATTTATTTCAAGCATGGGCCATAAAAGTATTAGTAACAAAGTTCTTAGAATCTACGTTAGTAAATTACAATACAACTACAAGATTACACACAAGTAAAATATGATAGTTTTAAATCTTTGAAGTCCCTCACGGTTTCTGGTTTAAGAAGAACGTTATTTTCGTTAAGAATTACAATTCATTTACTGATAAATATGCTAATTATCAATTAAATGATTTATACTAGAAATAAACTGATAAAACATTAGCTATAAACATTGCTTAAGCGCTAGAATAATGAGCGTAAAGAGCACCTGCGGATTTACATTAAACGATTCAATAATTTATATCCTCTTATCATCTGCTGGTATAGACCAGCAGCCTCTTCCACTTTGGTGCAAGGTTTTGTCATAAGTCTTCACGCTTGGCAGGCGATTTGGAGAACGTAGTTTGTGTTTGGGATTCCTAATAACAAGCGTGTATTGAGTATGCAACATGACCGTGATAGGAAGATGCCTGAGGGCCCAGTATCTTTGAAATTGTAAGTGAAGAATAGTTGGATTGGATGTTCTCAATTCGTTGGGTTGGAGACTGTACCAGGATGCCGTAGCGTAGCTCGGTGGAAATAAGTGTTTGCCTGTGGTATCTGCGGATAGTGTGGTGCAATAGTACGGTACTCCTGGGTGGTTTAGTCGGATCTTGCTGAGTAGTAAGGTCTTAAGAGGGGAGACTGTACTAGAATATTGTGGCTGTATTCTGGTAGAGGGTGGTGTTTGCCCTGAGTAGCCAGTTGGAATTCGGTAGTGCGATATTAACTATTTATTTAAACTTCAGCACACAAACTAACAATGCACTGTGGCGGACTTTATGCCGGATGGCATTCTCTGCCAGTCAACCACGGGTCATGTAGAAAGAGTAAGGCGGTGCAAAAAAAATTTACATTTTTGATAATAAACCTACTTACATAAGATTACATTAAAATAAATAACATAATACAAATAAATATAATAGACATACACATAAATACATAAACATAATAATATTATAAATGTACACATGACTCATGTCTGAGATAGCGAGAAAATGGAGAAAAAAGGTCATTCCTTGAAATGTTTGCGCAGAGCCCTTTTGAAAGTAAATTTGGAAGAAGGTTTGCGTAATTTGGCCGGAAGGCCGTTCCAGAGCCGTACAGCGGAGACTAGGAAAGAGTTGGACATGAAGCCGGTGCTATGATGAGGGGTGGCAAGACTGAAGAGTCTGACTAGAGCGAAGATTTCTATTGTGAGTGGAGTGGAGGTACTGAAATTTATCTTTTAAATAAGATGGAGAGTCAGGATTGAAGAGAATCGAATGAAGCATACAAAGTGAACGAAGATATCTACGCTGTCTGATGGGAAGCCAACCAAGCTGCGAGCGAAAAGGGGAGATGTTCTGAGGTGAGATACTTCTGGGTGGTGCAGTCGGATCTTGCTGTGTTTAGCAAAGATCATAAAGCCATTGACTGTTTGACTGGTTGACTTAGGTTCCCGAGCCTGTAGCCGTATTCACGTAACAAAACTTCAACGGCATGCAAGCGATTTGATCGCTGGTGTCACTTTTCGTATTCACGTGTTAATCGCCCGATTTTGTTTTGATTTCGTTTTATGCGTATTCAATCGTAGTCTCTGCAGTATTCACCTATTACCTATTTTGAAATTTGGTTCAAGTGATTAAACGTCAAATGACAAACCGCTGAGTTGGGATCCTATCGATTTAGAACTGTTTTCATTAGGACGTCGGACGATGTGTCAAAATACGTGAATTAGGCCACTGTTGTTTAATTGATATTTTAGAGAAAATTTTGGTAATTTTGCTCAATGATTTGTGAATCTCAGTGATCTTGAATGTTACAATTAATTGGAATTGTTATTAGTAGTTGATTGGAATCGTAAAAGCTAAGTAGCTTAAAATAGGCTATGGTTACAAGTTAGTAACATAAGATATTTAGTTAGATGGGTTTTATTTGAAAGAGTAACTAGTAGTAGGTACTAAAAGTTTAGTTTTCTTGCTCTGAAAGCATATATATTTCATGAAGAAAGATTGGCCGAGCGGATACTGGTTGTTCTTCTTAGTTTTTCAAAGGAACATACGAGGACGCATGTCGCGCAGGATGGCCGTGTTGCAGACAGTCGTGAGCGCATGCACTAAACTGGAATACGGGCGGACGCGTTTCCGCAGAGCCATAATGATCATAGCAGGATGGATCGAACTGACTTTCACTCCTGACACCGACAAGAGAAGAGATCATCGCTTGATGCTCATTAAATTGGATATATACTGATATCCGTTAAATTGGATGTACCCGTGATATCCATTAAATTGGATGTACCCTGATATCCATTAAATTTGATGTACCCTGATATCCATTCAATTGGATGTACCCGTGATATCCATTAAATTGGATGTACCCTGATATCCATTCAATTGGATGTACACTGATATCCATTAAATTGGATGTACCCTGATATCCATTTAATTGGATGTACCTGTGATATCCATTAAATTAGATGTATCCTGATATCCATTCAATTGGATCAAATCAAATTTCTTTATTTGTGTAATTCCAGGTACATAAGTGGTCTTACATAGATTTGGTAGGTTTCACTGATATCCATTAAATTTAATATCCATAAAGAAGAGATCATCGCTTGATGCTCATTAAATTGGATATATACTGATATCCGTTAAATTGGATGTACCCGTGATATCCATTAAATTGGATGTACCCTGATATCCATTAAATTGGATGTACACTGATATCCATTAAATTGGATGTACCCTGATATCCATTAAATTGGATGTACCCGTGATATCCATTAAATTGGATGTACCCTGATATCCATTCAATTGGATGTACACTGATATCAATTAAATTGGACGTACCCCCGATATCCATTCAATTGTATGTACCCTGATATCCATTAAATTGGACGTACCCTGATATCCATTAAATTGGACGTACCCTGATATCTGATATAAATTGGATGTACCATGATATCCACTAAATTGGATGTAATTTTTTTTTTCAGGCAACTGATATCCTTTAAATGGGATGTAACCCGGATCTGTTAGGTAGACTTGTTGTTTACTAAATTCAAATTAACTTATTTGCATTAATTGAACGTAACTGAAATTGGATGTTTATTAAGTAATGTATAATAGATATTAAAAAAAAAGAGAGTGAGACGTATGAGTACAATTCAGTCGGTGTTATCGCTGTATAGCGATCTTTTCCATACTTCTATTACAATAATTAACCTTACATTTACTTGACAAAAACTTTCATTAAGAGATGTAGTGTTTGTATCTACGTACTAGATAGATACAATACGCTGTCTCACGTACACAAGTGATAGGCAGTCACGTGACGTCGTTACGAGTGGGACGAGTCAGTCGTACGGCAGACGCCGGCGAGTACGGACGTGCCGCAATGAGACGCTTGGTGTGACGGTGAGCCAGTGTGCACATTTAGGTACACTACACTATTTTTACTTGGTAAAACTGTTAAAACTTTTGAACAAGTGTGTGATTTATATTTTTCTTGTGTTACATAAAACTGAAGACAACTTTCACATAAGTACGTTTTACCATGATGTTTACTTAATTGTCGACGAGTAAGTTTAGCCAAGTCTTTTATTAAACAATAATGACCTCTTGATTTCTGCTCAAAATACAAAAGGTTGATATGATTTTCTTTTCTCTGCTTTGTCATATATAATGGGCCTGTGATACGATTATTTTTATCTAATCCATAAATGCTAACACTAATAGAAGGATTATTTTTTTCGAATAATCTAATATCTGTGTATGATGGTGGGAAGTTCATTCCTTTAATGTTTAAAACTGACGAGTAAAACGGATATGAACTTGTTCTATTAACGTTTTTTGTACATGGAAATAAAGCAGCCACTATACTCCACGCAAAACAATGATTGTCATAATTTTTCACATTTAGACAACTTTTAGTACTACTTATTTCTTTAGGTAGTTCTAAATAGCTACCCCCCCTTAGAGGGGAGTATTTATTAATGTTTATTTCTAAATGACTCACAGAGTTAAAACACCAGCCTGATTCACAGTGTAGAAATTCGCTTAGTTTATTAATTAACTTATTCTGCGTTTTTGAATACAGTTCAGATAAATCAGTGTTTTTAAATATAGTCTCATACTTGGCATTAAATGATTTCATTTGAATTTTATTTGAGCCAGGTAATTCGAAATAAGCAAACAATTCAAAATTAAGTTTTATGGAACCATGTTTAACTAAATTCATGACTATTAGTTTTTTCACATCGTCTGTGATTTTGTCTAAAAATTCCTCAGGAGTTGAAGAATCATTACCATCAGAGTTAACTCTATAAGTAACTATTCTCTCTCTAAAAGCTGTGGCTATAATATTAATGTTATTAAAACTTGTTTTCAATAAGCAATTCTTTTTATGTAAATTAGTTCTTAAATGAAATCTGAAAGAACTTTCTAATATTTTAATATTACAATCAGTACAAAACTTTACTTTATTTGTATTTATATTTTCATTCAAGGCTTTGGAGCGGTATTTGTCTGAAAGAATAGAAATATAAACGTTAATAATTATATTTTAATAAGCATGAATGATACCATAATACAATTCTAAAACTAATCTAAGGTAAGGTTATTTAAATAAATCAGGCAAATAATAAATGTATTATTTATTGGGACAATATTATTTGATCCTCTAAAAACTAATTGATCTTTTTTGTATGTGCACTTTTAAAAATAAATGATGTTTTTTATAATATTTTATCTTTATATTAATTATTGGGTCTATATTAGTTGATCTACGGATAAATTATGAATGATCTTCATTAAAAGGTAACATAATATTTATGTTTAACATACTCTTTTAATATTTAAACAAAAATAATATTTGATCCTCTTTTTTAGTTATTGATCTTTAATTTTGTTAATTTGATGATTTTTATATCAAGTTTGCCTTTTAATATTGATCACCTAATAAATACATTTCGATCTATGTATAACTTAACTTGTGACGCGCCCTGCGACGCATCGACAGCCCTAGCACCGAGCGCGGAGATTTTGACAACCCTACGGCTGCGCGGCCGCACGCCGCACGGACCGAGCTAATATAAGAGACGGCGGCGACCGCGGGCGCCTAGCATTCGCTCGGGAGCCATCGATAACAGCCAGACGATCGCGCGCGCGTCTACGGCTAATTACGCAAGAGTCCCTAGCGAATAGCTGCCCTCACTGTTCCCACTAACCTGGCTCGATAGGACTTTCGGCTCGCGCGGTTTCCGTGACACGAGCGAACCATCGTTGCCTGTATACACATTCCAATCCTTACCGAGTGCATGCTTTACTCAATCCCGACCTGCGGTAGCAATCCCGCTGCCACCCTTCCTGGATTCCTCCCCACTCGCCACGTAGGTCCTAAGCCTTTTTACCTTTGGTACTCGAACCCCCACTTCGTTGACCTCGGTTACCGATTTGGTGAGCGGACCGTCCTACCCCCCTAGTTTATAAGTATCCAAAATAACACTTGCTAAACCTCGCACAGGGCGCCGCCCCTCTCGCGGATATGTAAACTAGTCTCGGGACGCGAACCGGGCGCGTCGCTATCCCTCTTGTCATAGTAGATTTGCAATTGTGGAATAACTTGCTCATTATTTAACCCGGCGTCAATGACGCTGGGTCATATTGACCCGAGGCATTTTCAAACGTTCATAATTTTTTTTTTGCGTCCATTTTGTGGTTGGGGCGTTCGTATAGCTGGAGATAGAACCTCCCTAAATCCATTCCGTTAGTTAACGTATTGTGACTCCGCTTGCGTAGCGAGATACACAGGCTTCAAATTAAAACGGGTCATTATGACCCGGCGTCATCGGTGGCGCGGTGATTTTGTGACTTACTTTTATTCGCTTATTTTGTGTTTAGTGCTAGCTTATGTTGTTCTTTTTTAAGTTTTAGTCAAAATGTCTTTGTTAAATGATCCAGCAAGAATGTAGCGTTGCTGGAAGAGTCGGATTCCGAGATTGAAGAATTTCAGGCTGTAATAGCCAGAACTTAGAAATGGCAACGAATGTGAAAAAGACGCAAGTAATGGGAACTCAGTCTTCGGATAATCTCGAACTTGCATTAGTACGACGCCGGCAAGTGCGTCATGCCACATTTACATGTCCAGACAATTTGATTACATACTGCACCAGTTGCAGCAGTTCCATGGCTCTGAATGATGAAGTAGAAGACTGATCTCATTGTATCTGCATATAAAAAGTTGATTTTATCTCTTTTTCACTATATAACATTGTTGATTCCTATTAATATTAAAAATCTTTACCAAAAACAAAAAATATAGACTCAAATGTGTTTCTATACATGATTTTTTCATGTTTTGTTTAAAAATTCATAAAAAAATATTTATTTCATGTATTCGTTTTATTTTTGTTTAATTAGCTCAGTAAAGAACCCTATATACATAGACAATAATTAAAATTAAGATTACTTGTACAATTTCCTGAAAAAAGATCGATGAAATGTGGGTCAATATGACCCGGAGTCATCGTCTTTGCAATTATTTTCACGTCATTGGCGCCGGGTTAAATAATAGTAATTTTGAGTCAGTGAAACTAGAACAAGTAAACTATTGTGGAACCTGAATTATAAAGTGCCATTGTGTTATTGATTGTGCGTTTCCTTGGTCGAATATCCCTGTAGGCATCCTGGATAGGTACACATCCCTCATCGCAGAAGGCGAACTGGGACTTAGTATTAGTACTAAACAGCGGGGTGTCAGACTGAGCTAGCTAAGACGCCCCGTTGCAATGGCGCCCAACTAAATTACCCACGGAACCTACAGGGAACACCAGATCGCTAGACACAAGCGAAAGACCGAAAGGAAAGCAAAACTTGGCACCAAATTGATAATCACACATGTCAGAACCGACATCTTGGATATACAAACTCAAGAAGACAGAACTTGAGAACGAGTGCAAAAGAAGAAACATAAAAACGGAGAACAGAACCGTACAAGAACTGAGACAGAACCTCACAGAAGTACTCAGAACCAAGCAACCCCGTCAACCAATCCAGTCCGCCAGTAAATCCGCCGAAGACAGTGAGTCAGAAACCGATTTCGAAGACACAGAGATGCACCAAGAACCAAACATGTCGTACACCATAGATCAGACTGAAAGCATAACGGCAAGATGGAACATAAGTTTTGACACATGCAACGACCCAGTGGAGTTTTTAGAGCAACTAGACGAACTAATGTCATCGGGCGAGGTCAAGCCAGATAAACTGCTCAAAGTGCTACCCAGATTCCTGAAAGGTAAAGCCGTACTGTGGTATAGAAATAATAAAAACTCGTTCACTACATGGAACGAATTCATAGAACTCTTCAAGTTGACATTTGTGAGCTGTGACAGTGACCTGTTAGCTAAAATAGTGAATTATAGGCAACATCACCGCCAAAAATTCACAGACTACCTCATTGAAATACAAACACTCATGCGCAGATACGCAAAAATGTCAAAAGAGGATGAAATAACTAGAATCTACGAAAACATGAACGCAAAATACAAGTACTATATCAAGAAATCAGAAGCAGACTCGGTAAGCAAATTAATACAACTGGCAAACGACTATGAAAATGTCACAGCAGAACGTCAAACTAGCTTCACAGAACGAGAACCACGAAATGATCACCACGAAACAAGCACAAATCAAGGACACAAGGAGACGGCATCATACATACACAATTACAACACAAATACTTGCTGCTGGAGCTGTGGAAAACACGGACACTCGATGAAAGATTGCAGAAGTAAGAAAATACTGTTTTGTAACGGTTGTGGCAGGATCGGCAAAATGAGTAAACAGTGCTGTAAGAAACCAAGTGAGTACACACAGTCCATGACAATAAACACAAGTTCGCACCTCAAAGATAACCGTCCATTCGTAGATGTATCGATACTAGGCGAAAAATATCAAGCACTCGTAGACACCGGCGCCACAAGATCATACATCAACGACCAAGTGTACAGTAAATTCGTGAAAAGAAACCTGAAACCGAAAACAGTAAGCATAACAGCTAGCATGACAGATGGGCACACAACTCGAATTAAAGAAGCACTAGACTTGCAAATAAATATAAAGGGGAAAACAATTAACCACCAAGTATTATATCATCCACGAATCACGAGTATACTGATCGGCATGGACATATTGAATAGAATAGGAGCCAAAATAGAATGGCCTAAAGATAGTACCAAGCAAGGGGAACAAGTGGGAACAACGTCAAGAAAAACTACAGAAGCCAACATCGTACCTACATACGAAATGGCTGAAATACCGACAAGCAAGAAAAAACACAAAATCAAACTCGTACACGAACTTGAACTCGCACACGAAAAACCAATCAAGAAAAAAGACTATTCACGGAACCCTAAAAATCAAGAAGTAATAAATAAACACTTAAGACGCTTAACACAAGAATCAAAAAAAGACTGGATCCAACAGAAAATTCAAGAAATACAGAAAAACGGAAACAAAGATTATAAAATGTCAAATAATAGTTTATACAGGAAAATAACAAATCACGCATACGGACCAAGAACAGAAGCATCATCAGACTGGAAATTATGCATAAACAACAATGAAAAAAATCAGATTCTGAAAGAAAACCACGATACACCAACCGCAGGCCATCTAGGAACAGCAAAAACACTGAACAAAATATCACAGAGATATTATTGGCCCGGTATGTACAGAGATGTGTCAACGTACGTCAAGAACTGCAAAACCTGTCAAGTCAACAACGCACGCAAAACCTGGAGCGTAGTGTCTACAAACCCGAGTAGATCACTACCCATATCATCAAACCGGTCCACAGACTGGACCGAAATCCTCGATGTCGACACCGTCGACCACCCACAAGACCTGCAGTCGTATTACAACCTTTTATAAATCCAGCTTGTTTCCAGGCAGTTCAGATTACGGCCAAAAACTGCCTTGTTCTTTTTCGTATTATGACGTCCGTTAATCTCACTGGGATCATCCTGGATAAATTGTCTATGGCCGGTTTAGACTGGCATGGAGGTGACGTTCGGAAATCGACCTAACGAAATACCGGTTCCTTACCGATTCAATAATTTGTGTATTAAACATATTTTTTCGTACAAAACTGGTGCTGTGTGGGGACGGCCGTAAAAGAATACTTTTCCCCACCGCCAACAGGAGGCGTGTCGTAAGAGGCGACAAACTCCTGTAGCACCGGACGGGCAGCAGCGTCTGCGTGCGAAACCAAGCAAAAAAACTGCGATCGCCAACCCGCCTGCCAAGCGTGGCGATTAGGGCAAAACCCTCCAAATGGTGGTAAAAACAAAAAAACGGCCCCTAGTCCCCGGCGGCCCCACTATCCCGGACCACGGTAGCGGTCACGGTAACGGTGGGGCAAGGGGTGCGAAGAATCCCCGGGGGATGCCAGGCTACCAACACCGACGACCTCTGGCCCTGGCAACCTATAACGCTCGCACACTGCGTACAGACGTGAAGCTAATGGAACTCGAGGAAGAGTTGAGCAGGTTACGGTGGGATATCGTAGGATTATGTGAAGTCCGAAGAGAGGGGGAGGACACCATAATTCTTAAATCCGGAAACCTGCTCTATTTCCGGGAGGGCGACCAGCAGTCCCAGGGTGGTGTCGGGTTTATCGTCCACAAGTCCCTTGTCAACAACGTGGTCCAGATCGAGAGTGTTTCGGCGAGGGTAGTGTACCTGATACTCAGAATCACCAAACGGTATTCGCTGAAGGTCATACAGGTATACGCACCGACCACGGAACACCCCGACGACGAAGTGGAGACCATGTATGAGGATATTTCCAGAGCCATACATGGCTCCCGGTCCCATTTTACCGTTGTGATGGGGGACTTCAACGCGAAGCTAGGTAAACGAAGCGATAATGAGCCGAAAGTGGGGCAATTTGGGTACGGAGAGAGGAACGCACGTGGCCAACTGCTGGCTGGCTTTATGGAGAGGGAGGGCCTCTTTATGATGAACTCCTTCTTCAGAAAGCCAAAACAGCGAAAGTGGACATGGCTGCATCCCAATGGCGCTACAAAAAATGAGATAGACTTCATCTTGTCGACGAAGAAGCATATATTCAATGATGTCTCTGTGATCAATTCGGTCAAAACAGGAAGCGATCACCGAATGGTAAGAGGCACATTGAATATCAGACCCAAGCTCGAGAGATGTCGACTGATGAAGTCTACGCTCCGCCCAGCGCCCATCCAACTCCAAAACCCCGAAAGCTTTCAGCTCGAGTTGCAAAATCGTTTCGAATGCCTAGGAGACTGCGAAAATGTGGACAAATACAATGACAGGTTCGTGGAAATTGTCCAAACGACTGGGTCTAAGTTCTTTAAAACCCGTCGTTCAAAAGGAACCAAAAAGATCTCTGACCTCACCAATCAACTCATGGAAGAGAGACGGAACTTGGTTCTGCAGTCCTCTGAAGATGCTGCTCAGTATCGGCGCCTTAACAGACAGATCTCCAAGTCTTTGACTCGCGACCTACGCCAATTTAATACAGACCGTATTAAAGAGGCGATTGAGCGAAACAAGGGCTCTAAAGTGTTCGCAAGAGCTCTGTCTGTTGGCCAAAGTCAACTGACCAAGCTGAAGACAGAGGATGGCAGAGCCATTTCGTCGGGGCCGGAGATATTGGAAGAGGTCGAGAAGTTCTACGGACAATTATACACGAGTGTACGTGCACCTGTCACAAATCTAGCCGAAGACCCAAGAGCTAGACTGACCCGACACTATACCGAAGATATCCCGGACGTCAGTCTGTACGAGATTAGAATGGCTCTCAAACATCTGAAGAACAACAAGGCACCGGGTGATGATGGAATCACGGCTGAGCTTTTGAAGGCAGGCGGAACGCCGGTACTGAGGGCTCTTCAGAAGCTGTTCAATTCCGTCACCCTCGAAGGAAAAACGCCTACGACATGGCACAGAAGTGTGGTGGTACTCTTCTTCAAAAAAGGTGACAAAACCTTATTGAAGAATTATAGACCCATCTCACTTCTGAGCCATGTCTACAAGCTGTTTTCAAGAGTCATTACGAATCGTCTCGCTCGCAGGCTCGACGACTTCCAGCCTCCCGAACAAGCCGGTTTCCGAAAAGGCTTTAGTACCATAGACCACATACATACGCTAAGGCAGATTATACAGAAGACCGAGGAGTATAATCAACCACTTTGCCTGGCGTTTGTGGATTATGAGAAAGCCTTCGATTCGGTCGAGACCTGGGCAGTGCTACAGTCTCTCCAAAGGTGCCAAATTGACTATCGATATATCGAAGTGTTGAGGGGTTTGTACAAAAACGCCACAATGTCGGTCCGCCTTCAGGATCGGGATTCGAAACCTATCCAGTTGCAGCGAGGGGTAAGACAGGGAGACGTCATATCTCCAAAACTGTTTACCACCGCCCTGGAAGATGTCTTCAAGCTTCTGGACTGGAACGGATTTGGCATAAATATCAACGGCGAGTACATCACCCACCTTCGATTCGCGGACGATATCGTAGTCATGGCTGAGACCTTGGAGGATCTAGGCACAATGCTCGATGGCCTCAGTAGAGCCTCTCAACAAGTGGGCCTCAGAATGAACATGGACAAGACAAAAATCATGTCTAATGTCCGTGTTGCACCCACTCCTCTGAAGGTTGGAGACTCTACACTCGAAGTTGTCGACAATTATGTATACCTGGGACAAACAGTCCAGTTAGGTAGGTCCAACTTCGAGAAAGAGGTCAATCGTCGAATCCAACTCGGATGGGCAGCGTTCGGGAAGCTTCGCCATATACTCATGTCCGAAATACCGCAGTGTCTCAAGACGAAAGTCTTCGAGC